>NC_066876.1:9927520-10017673 GCF_022985175.1 Labeo rohita | reverse complement strand
GATTTCATTAAGACCTTCATTGAAGCTGACATCCCTCTGGAAAAAACTTCTAAATTTTCACCATTTTTACAGAAGTACTGCAAACAGGGAGGGTCAGTTCCTGCTCCATCTCACCTACGCTCTGATTACCTTCCACAATTATTTCCTCAGTATTTGGAGGACATCAAGCAGGCTGTACATAGAAGTCCTGTCTATGTAATTGCTGATGAAACAACTGATGCTTGTGGCCGTTGTGTCCTTGCTATTCTCCTCCAGCCAGTGGGCAGACCACCTGTTGCAGCAGATCTCATTTTTCTAGATCGTGTTAACTTCAGCACTGTATCGCAGGCTGTCATCTCCTGTCTTAACACCAACAACATCAATTTCAATGACATATGGGCTTTTGTGACTGATTCTGCTAGTTATATGAAAAAGGCATATAACACAATTCTCCATGGCCTATTCCCCAATGCCAGTCATGTCACCTGTCTGGCACATCTGCTGCAGTTGGTTTTAGAGGTGTTTCCAGACAAATTTGAAGAACTGAACCGGATGTGTGCCCTGGTAAAGCGGGTTTTCTGCCAGTCACCCAAACGTCGCCTTGAATTGAGAGCCTTCATGATGCAGCAGGGCCTGTCTCCTCTCATGCCAGTCTTTGCTGTCCAGACAAGATGGGGATCCTGGAAAAAAGCTGTGCAATGCCTGGAAGAAAATATCGATATATTGCAAGGCTTCATCCCAACTCTGCCACCGACCTCTAAAGCTGTGCGGGACCTAGGAGTTCTATTAGAAGGGAATGGAAAGCTCCTGAAAGTCCAGGCCTCCTTCATTGTGGAGCACAGCACCGATATCCTTGCCACCCTAACCAAACTGGAAGAAACCTCCACGCCCACAGCTGCCAGCATCTTCAGCCAGCTGGAGGACCTCAGCATGCTGTTTGACTATGGCCGCACTGCAGATGCTGAGGATTGGCGTCCTAAGACTAGAGAGCAACTGAAGGAGTTAAACGAGGATAAGAGGTACACTTGTTCAGAGCTGTTTAAACAAGCAATGGCAGAATGTTCCACCAAGCTACAGGCAGTGATAGAGAGACATCCTTGCACTGAACTATTCAAAGTCCTCCCAATCTTTGATCCTGCCAAGGTATCCGGTTTAAAACCTGATATTAAGGATTATGTTCAAGTTATCCCTGCACTGAGGAATGTCTCCACAGAAGAGTGGCATCGCTACATCCGTATGGACAAGAGTGATGCAGGTGAGGTTAGTGCGGTGGAGTGGTGGGCTGCCAGGGAAGATCGATTGCCAACACTCGCCCCACTAGCTGCACTGTACCTGCATCTCCCTACAACTTCAGTGGATGTGGAGAGGCTTTTTTCTCACTATTCTGCACTTTTAACAGAACACAGATGCAGCCTAACAGAGGAGAATGTTAAAATGATGCTGATTGCCAAATTTAACACCAGAGATTAACACATCTACATTCCATCTTTACTCACATCCAGTACTTTTTCTGACGTAAATAATGTAAATAACTTTTTTTTAGTTTTTTTTTAGTTTTCTAATGTATTGCATTTATTTAAGTATTTAATTGATTGCTACACCAATTTTATTTATCATTGTTGTTATATGTTACTTATTTATTTATTTATTAATATTTATTATTTATTAGTGCATGCTATTTATTTATTATTGAATGATATCAGAGTTTCTATAGTCTTTGATGATATGCAAATGTTTAGTCGATGATTTGTGTACAATTTAAAAAGAAATGTTTCCTGCACCTTTTAGTGGATTTAGTATAAAAGAGACCTAGCTTTGTTTAACAAACCAGTTGTTCCAATATGATTTTTATTGTCAACCTGAAATAAAAGTTTTTATGTTATTTGTAATGTTTTCAGCTGTCTGTGCTCTCCTATACTCTTAAAACCATTCCGCAGAATTCCACAGATTTTTCCAAAAATTCTGCACAGAAATTGGCAAAAAAGTCCGCAGATTCCGTCTGGCCCTACTCATTTGTCTGCAGAATTGCTTCATCACCCTGACTCTCATTTTACAGATTATGTTCTTTCAGGTCTCTCACACGGCTTCCACCCCGGTGTCGAAAGTCTCCCCTCCCAAAGCCTCATCTGCCCAAATCTCCAGTCTGCTCTCGCCGAACCCGAAACAGATGACCTCCTAATCAAAAAAGAAATAGATGCAAATTTCATGATTGGCCCCTTTTCCGTCCCTCCCTTCTGCATTTTTCGGGTCAGCCCCATTGGCGTAGCCACCAGAAAATTTTCAGGCAAAAACACCTCATAATCGATCTCTCATCCCCACATAATTCCCCGTTCCCGAGCATCAACAGCCTCATTCCACTCGAAGAATCTCTCAACTATCACAATGTCGACCAAGCCATCACCCTGATTTAAGATGCAGGTTGCTGTGCTTGGCTGGCCAAAGTCGACATTACCTCCGCCTTTAAAGTAATGCCCATCCACCCAGATTTTTGGCAATTATTCGGCTCCGCTGGCAGAATAAATTCTACTTCGCTGTCCGCTTCACATTCGGTTGCAGAAGCAGCCCTAAAATTTTCAACACGTTGTCAGAGGCAATTTGCTGGATCCTCTCCAACAATTCCGACATACCTTATTTGGTTCATCTTTTAGATGATTTCTTAATCATCTCGCCCCCAGGCTCCATCCCAGCCGCACACATCTTGACAACCCAAAAGCTTTTTTCTGATTTCTTCCCCAATCGATATCCAATTATATACGCTGCCCCCTCTGTCAGTTTCTGAGGTTTTTTCAGAGGCCGCTGGTTCGCTTCCACATGGGCCCCCCAGCTGGCAGATTTGCCACAGCAGCTATCATCCTCAGCGCTATTCAAGCTTTATCCGGTGATCTGCCACCAGCATCGTCATCCACTGCGACAACGAAGCTACCGTGCACTGCGTTAACAAAGGTTGTTCCCATTCCCTCACGTTAATGCCTCGCATTAAGTGCCTTGATTTGGACTTCGGCTTGTGTCCAATTCATTATAACTGCAAAACACATTCCAGAGTCAAAAAACCAAATAGCTGACTCTCTCGTTTTGCTTTCCAGAAATTCAGATTGCTGGCACCAGAGGTGGACCCGCTCCCAGCCCCAGTTCCTCCTTATTCAGAACTGATATTCCCGTAAACCACCCTCTGAGACCTCTCCTCGAAGCCTCCATTAACTTCATTCTTCAAGCTGGCTCCCTTAGGACCCTCTAATCCTACCTTACAGCATGGAAACGTTTTAAAACATTTCACTCTGCTTATAGTCTACCATTCCCTGATTTTTCCCTGCTCTCTATCACCTCATTTATCTGCCATCTCAACATCAACAAAAACCTCCAAATCAGCTCCATTAAAGATACTCTGATACTCTGAGCTCACCATTACATCTGGCTTTAACACAGCCATCCACCCAACCATCTCCGATCTAGCAGTGCTAGACGACGAAACCATCTCTTACTTCATAAAACAAAGTAAGACAGACCAAACAAAGAAAG
This sequence comes from Labeo rohita, assembly GCF_022985175.1. NCBI lineage: Eukaryota > Metazoa > Chordata > Actinopteri > Cypriniformes > Cyprinidae > Labeo > Labeo rohita. The sequence continues at coordinate 10,014,178 of NC_066876.1, read as the reverse complement.
GCCACTTCATTTATATTTTTACCCTCCAATCGCCCATCCAACCATTCCAAGCCCTCCTAGCCCTCCTCCAGCTCAGGAAATCCCAATCCAAACTCCCTTCCAACCCCCTTTTTAGAGACAACTTCAACCTCTCCACCACTCCCTTCTGGTTTCCAAAAGCACCTTACGTCCGTCTTGCTCCTCTCCAGTACACCAGTCGACAACTTTTCCGGCCATTCATTCCGAATAGGCACAGCAACCACAGCGGCCCAAAAAAGGTCTCTCCCAGCAGCAGATCCAAGCACTTGGTCGCTGGTCATCAGAAGCTTTCAAGAGCTATATCCAATCAGATCGCTCCCTCATCAAGGAAGCCTACCGAACCCTAGTCGGCCAACCTGTTTAATGCCAGTCCATTCCCGTCCATTTGATCTCCAGATCCTCCACAGCAACCCTTTTTTTTAATTTCCCTTCCGCAACGACACATCCCCGCTTCAACCATCTCCTCAGCATCCCACTCCAGTAGGAGCCTCTCACCTTATTCGCCCATGCCCCTAATGCCCACTACTACGTCCAGCATCCCTTCAGCCCAAGCTAGGCAAATTTTGGGGGGGTTATCTGTCTGCTGTCCTGTGATTATAAGCCTTTTGGGGGAGCGCTTACTAGGTTCGGGCCAAATGCCGAGCTCGGAGCCCTCTCCCGGACAGCACGCCAAATACGCATACCTTTTACTCAGTTTATTATCTGTGGGCGCGAACTCGTGAAGTGATGTTTTATTAACAAATTTCAGGAGGAGCTCGCACAGATAATTAACAAGGCCAATTCACCATCAGCAATCACACTCCCTATCCGAGCACCACAAGAGAGAATCCCTATAAATAGCCAAGCAGTCTTACCTTCATTATTTCTAGTCTTTTCAGCATCCCTCCACCACCCTGTCTCTTTCCCTTTGGTAGTTTCGCGCCAGGCAGCAGTTCAATTGCACAGTCCCATAGCCGGTGTGGTGGAAGATAGGTGGCTGCTTGTTTGCTGAATACATCCTGGAACGCCATATACTCCGCCGGGATTTCTGGAGGATTCTCAGGTTCGGGGCTCTCTACTTGGGTAGATGACAGCAGAACCGGAATGAGTGGTGGTCTTGGAATGTTAGAGAGACATTTTTCATAGCAGCGTTCACTCCAGCCGGTGACGTCACAGGGATCCCAGCGGAGAGTGGGGAGATGTTGCTGTAGTCAGGGGCGTCCCAGGATGATACTCACGGTGGAATCCTCCATTACCAAGAACCGCATCCATTCTGAATGAAACAGTCCAACTTGTAAGGTGATTAAAGGTGAAGAGTGACGAATGCGCCCACGCCCAAGTGGTTTTCCCTGAATAGTTTTAACTGCATATTCATGTGGATGATGTTGACGTGATAGATGCAGCTGGTTTAAACATTCTTGTGCAATGAAGTTGCCGGAGGACCCTGAATCAATTAGAGCAGAAACAAACAGCGAACGATTAGCAGTATGCAGTGTAACAGGTAATAAAGTGAGGTGAGTGGTTTCAACGTCAGATTGTATGGTACTCACCACTGGGCGTGGGAGCCGGACTGGACAGTTACGGATGTGACTTCCCTAAGTGCGCGCCAGGCCTTGCGGCCTTCTCTTTCCATTCCCCAAAGATCACAGGACTTCAGCTCGGTCCCTCTCAGCTCTTGGTTCATCTTCACTTTTCACATGGGACGAAACTCCCAGTCACCATCGAGTCAGAACATCTTTGGAGTTCATCACTCTTCAGACCCGGAAGAACATGATCACGATTCCAAAACCACCACTGCTCCGAACCATCAAGACTTTCACCAGAGACTGCATTTGGACACTTGTTCAACGACCAAGGCAATGCAAGTAGTACATTTAACTAAACAAACAGAGGTTTAGTATAAGCTGTAGACAGCACTGATGGTTTCACTCAGGTGGCTAACTGACTCTTTTCATAGCTTCATTTCCTTGTCTCTCTCTAACTGCTTCTCACTGACCATTCCCCTATGTATGAGTGACTTTGTTAATAGTCCTTCGTTAATAAACCTCTTGTGCACAATTTACATGAGTGTTGATTCTGATTCTGCCTTGCAAATTAATGACCCTTTACGATTCAAATTCGAGCTACATGCTCTAATGCAGTGGTACTTTAAGAAAGTTATTTTCTGTGGCCAAGAAAATATCATTTCTTAGAGCTGATATAAAAATCATACTGAATGTTCGTGGGACGAACAGATTAGTTGATGGAAAATTAGTTCTGCTACAGTTACTACTGGCAGCTGATATAAATAATTGTAATTAATAATAATTAATTATAATTATTTATATACATTTCCCTTTGAGCTAAATCGCGACAGTAACAACGAATCAAAACGGTTACATTTCAAGTGACACGAGAAAAAGACATGGAAAACTTCAATGAAATTCAGAAAAGCAGCATGCACATTTCTGGTTAAAAATGAAAGGCCATCAACTGACACAAAACGGGAAGCATCGCCAGATTCAAACCAGCAGCAAGAGTCAAAAGCTCACCCACAGTTTAGTAAACGTTGGTGCTGGGCAATACTGTGTGCCTTTTACCCCACACACAGGGTAAAAGGCCCACCAGCATAGGGCCACATCATACATTTATGAGATTTTTTAACCCCGTTGTACCCTATAAAGACACACAACTGTATATATTTTGAAAATATGTACATGTATTTACATGTATATATTTATATTGATATAATTTATATAATATATAAATATATTTAATATATAAAAATAATATTTATTCTTAAATATATACTTGCATGTGTGTGTATTTATAAATACATAATAAATATACACTGTACACACACATATATTATGTACACACACAAAAAATATTTTGGATGCGATTATAGATAGATATAAAACTAGATAGAGTTTGTTGACACATGAAAGCTGTATGCTGCCTAGCAACACTTGACACGGAAACATGTAGTGACTTGTTGAAAAGTTATCTTAAACATCCATCTCATGAACATTAAAGCACCAGCAGCATGCACCTGGTATTCTGTGTGAACAAAAATGTCACTACTAAAGCACAAGAACTGTCATCTCATATTAACACTGGCTGCATTTTTTGGAGCAGAAAGTGGTAAGTAAAATGAGAGGTACTGAAAGAATTATCAGTAGTAGACATAAAATTGTTCACTTTTACTTAAAATGTAATAATTATTCTCCTGGAACCTTTTCTCATTAAGGGTGATTTGATCTGATTTTCCCCCGGGGGTGGACTCTGTTCTTTTTTAAAACTCTTGTTTTATTATTGACATAATTGTCTGACAAAACTGTGATTTTTCTGCCTCTACATTCTTTTTCAGCTAATGAACATTACACAGCCCGTTGGTCAAGATGCATCTACAGCTCCTTTGATTTAAGCAATATGGTCTATATTGACAGCTTTTATTTTAATAAATATCTGTTCACACAGTTCAACAGCACAGTGGGAAGGTTTGTGGGGTTTAATGAGTATGGAAAAAGTGTTGCAGAGAAATGGAACAACGACTCCTTTCTGCAGTCAGAGATAGCAAGTGTTAATACTGTGGCAGGCCGCCCGAGCTCTCTTCAGCGTCGCCCTGGAAACATACAAGGATCAGCTGGCACCACTCAGCACGGACCGAGCCGTCACAGCTGCCGCTCGTTACCGCTGCTCATAAAATCCAGCACCTTGAACTGCCAGTCGGAGAAGCTCCTTCCTGGAATGCAGACGCTAACCTCTCTTTCTCTCTTACCTAGACAGCAGCCTGTGACGGCTCGGCCACGCACCCTCACGGTTCACGGGAAGAAGAGACTTGGAGCACAGCGCACTGAAAGGACCGCACGGAGCTCCCCACTTTGAGTTATTTTGCACTTCGATTGTCAATAAATTCACCCTCCGGGGATTTTTGCACCAGACAACCTGTTGTGTGATTCTTCTCCCCGCCACACTGGTGGAGAATGCGGGCAGATTGAGAAGAATCACCAACACGTCTCCCGTGACCTTGCTGATTTTTTTTTCCTCTCTCTTTTTTTTTTTTTTTTTTTCCCCCGCAGTCCACAAACTTTGGAAAAAGACGGCGCTCCTTCCCCATCATGGAGGATCTGCTCAAATGCTTGACAGAGGTCAGCGTACGTCAACAACAGATCGTAGAGCATATCGCCGGTCGCCAAGGGCAGGTTGAAGAGGAGCTCGCTGCTCTCCGCCTCGCCGCCGCTCAACGTGTGCCGCTACCTGATCCCCGCATCAAGGCTACCCAGCTGCTTCCTAAATTAACCGGGATGATGACATCGAGCTATATTTACAAATGTTTGAGACAACGGCCACCCGGGAAAACTGGGATCAGAGCGAGTGGGCTCGGCTGCTGGGACCCCTGCTGACCGGAGAGGCCCAGCGTGCGTACTTCTCCTTGCCAACAGAACTCGCTGAAAGTTATGATAATTTAAAAAAGAAATTCTCGGACGTCTTGGGCTGTCCCCCATATCAGCCGCCCAGCTGTTCCATGAATGGGAGTATAAGCCACGCCACCCAGCCCGCGCCCAAGCGGCTGAGCTCGCTCGACTCGCACGACACTGGTTGCTAGAAGGAGCACCCACGGCTGGTCAGGTAGCGGAGCGCGTGACGATTGACCGGCTGCTCCGAGCTCTTCCCCGGCCGCCAGGAGGGCGGTGGGGATGACTAACCCCACTACCATCGCTGAGCTCGTCGGATCCATCGAGCTGGCGGAGGCAGCGATGCGTCGTGATCCGGGAGCGAGCGCCGTCTTTTCCCCGGAGGGTGGGACAGGAGCGACGCGCGCCGGAGGGTACCCAACGCACAGTACACAGGCCCGCGGCTCCCGGCCCGGTAGACGAACCGATGCCTACGGAGGACCCTGCACCCCCACCCCGCACATGGATGGCCGGCTGTATTGTGCATAGGGAACCTCCGCGAGGAGCCCCGCGGGCGGAAGTCAAGATCAATGGGCGGGCAGCCCTAGCACTCCTAGACTCTGGAAGTTCGGTAAGTCTGGTTCAGGCCGCCATATTACCGCCCCGAAAAGATTCCAAAGCTCACTTACCCATCACCTGCGTCCATGGAGACACCCAAAACGTCCCCGCCGCAGAGTAACCATCTCCGCTGCGCCGGGGCGTGGCCGGTTGAAGTCGGTATTCTAAAAGAGCTGCCCGTCCCGGTGCTCCTTGGAAGGGATTGGCCCGGGTTTGAACAGCTGCTCCTCGCTACCACTCAGCCAGCCAGTCAGGCCGGGAGCCGCCGCGATCGTCGGAACAAACGACATCCACGCCGCCCCGCCCTGTTAGCGTCCGACAGCGGGAGAGATGGTGAGTCCCCCTCCTCAAACACTAATGTCTTTTTTGATGTTTTCCAGCAGGTGGCGGGAGGGGGCTCCTTTGCCAAAGCTCAGCTGGAAGATGACAGACTTAAGCATTGCTGGACCCAAGTCCGTGTCATCGAGAACCAAGAGCAACAACCAGCGCCCCATCCTCTCCCGCACTTCATCGTGAAAACGGCCTGTTGTACTGTGTCGCCCAGCGGAGGGGGGAGGTAAAAGAGCTGCTCGTGGTGCCAAAAGGGAAAGTGGAAATGATTATGGAACTTGCACACGCCCACCCAATGGCTGGTCACCTTGGGGCTGCAAATACCGCCCAGCGCATCCGGGACCGGTTCCACTGGCCGGGTCTAGACGGGGATGTAAAACGGTTCTGCCAAGCCTGCCCGGCCTGTCAGAAGACCTCGCCACGAGCACCTCCCCCCAGTCCACTCATTCCGCTTCCTATAATAGGGGTACCCTTCGAGCGAATTGGAATGGACCTGGTGGGGCCGTTGCCAAAGTCTGCCCGCGGACACGAGCACATCCTGGTGATCGTCGATTATGCCACCCGGTTTCCAGAAGCCATGCCCCTGAGGAAGGCTACAGCAAAGAACATCGCCAAAGAACTCTTCTTGCTCTGCACCCGAGTCGGCATCCCAGCTGAGATACTGACTGACCAAGGGACCCCCTTCATGTCACGGCTAATGGCTGACCTTTGCCGGCTGCTGCGAGTAAAACAGATCCGAACGACGGTTTTCCACCCGCAAACAGACGGACTCGTAGAACGGTTTAACCAAACATTAAAGCAAATGTTGAAGCGTGTGGCGGCGGAAGACAGAAGGGATTGGGATCTGATGATCCCCTACGTGCTCTTCGGTGTCCGTGAAATTCCCCAAGCCTCCACCGGTTTTACACCGTTCGAGCTGTTATTTGGCCGTCAGCCAAGGGGATTACTGGATGTGGCTCGAGAAGCATGGGAACAGCAGCAGCCGGCCCCTCTCCGCTCCGCGATCGAACACGTGAGAGAAATGCGCGAGCGGATTGAGAGGGTCATGCCATTAGTACGGGAACATCTGACGAAGGCGCAGCAGTCCCAACAGCGGATATACAACCGGGCGGCCCAGCCACGAGAGTTCCAGCCCGGGATAGGGTCATGGTGTTGGTCCCCACCTCAGCTTGTAAATTTCTCGCCACCTGGCAAGGCCCATATACGGTAATTGAACGCATTGGACCGGTTACTTACCGACTGCGTCAGCCCGGCCGACGGCGTGAAGAACAGCTCTACCACGTTAACCTGCTTAAGAGATGGGTGGGGACCCGGGAACAACTCACTGCCCTAGCCTCGGTTGACCCCGCTGTCATCGACGTGGGGGACCACCTGTCGGCCGCCCAGAAAACCGAGCTGAGCCATCTGGTCAGTCAGTTCTCCGATGTGTTCTCAACGCGTCCCGGGCAGACCAACGTTATCCAACACGACATTCGCACGCCACCTGGAGTCATCGTGAGGCAACGTCCCTATCGGGTCCCAGAGGCTCGGAGACAGGCCATCGAAGATGAGATCAGCGAGATGCTCAAGTTAGGGATAATTGAACCATCTCGCAGCGCCTGGTCCAGCCCGATCGTCATGGTACCAAAACCAGACGGCACCCTCCGTTTTTGTAACGACTTTCGCCGGCTCAACGAGGTCTCAGAGTTTGATGGATATCCGATGCCCCGTGTTGACGAGCTACTCGAACGTCTGGGGAGGGCCCGGTTCATCACTACCCTCGATCTCACAAAAGGATATTGGCAAGTCCCTCTCACCACATCGGCAAAAGAAAAAACAGCCTTCTCCACCCCTAGTGGGCACTGGCAATACCGGACCCTCCCCTTCGGCCTCCACGGGGCCCCAGCCACGTTTCAACGAATGATGGATGTTATCCTGCGTCCCCATCAGAGCTATGCCGCAGCTTACCTCGATGACGTAATCATCCACTCTGAGACCTGGCAGGACCACCTAGAGCGGCTACGGAGGGTGCTCCTGGAGCTCCGCCGGGCTGGACTGACCGCCAACCCCCGGAAATGCCATCTTGCCCTCGCAGAAGCTCAGTACCTGGGATTCCGGGTTGGACGAGGGCTGATCCAACCGCAAAAAAAGGTCGACGCCGTCTTGTCAGCGCCCCGCCCAACAACCAAGACCCAGGTACGAGCCTTTTTGGGGTTGGCGGGATACTATCGCTGTTTTATCCCTAACTTTTCCACCTTAGCATCTCCCCTGACAGACCTCACCAGGAAGGGGCAGCCGGAGAAACTGATGTGGAACGACGAGCTTGAAAAGACCTTTCAAAGCATCAAAACCGCGCTCACCACCGAGCCCGTCCTGAGGGCTCCCGATTTCAGCTGCCCCTTCCTGCTACAAACGGACGCCTCAGACACGGGCCTGGGGGCGGTCCTCTCCCAGGTCCGGGACGGTGAAGAACACCCCGTAACTTACATCAGTCGTAAGCTGGCCCCGGCAGAGACCCGGTATGCGGCAGTGGAAAAGGAAGCCCTGGCCATTAAGTGGGCGGTCCTGGAGCTCCGCTACTATCTGCTGGGACGCCGCTTCACCCTGATAACTGACCACGCTCCGTTACAGTGGATGGCTCGCGCTAAGGATACCAACGCCAGGGTGACGCGGTGGTTCCTAGCGCTCCAGGACTTCAGCTTCACAGTAGAACATCGGGCTGGGACAGCCCACTCCAATGCCGACGGTCTCTCCAGGCTATGGTCAGCTTACGCAGGTCTGTCAGGGCGCACTCCCCACCCACCCCTATCTTTCCCGTTTTACTGTCCTAATTCTCGTTACAGGACCAGCGCGACGCTTAGGGGGGGGGAGTGTGGCAGGCCGCCCGAGCTCTCTTCAGCGTCGCCCTGGAAACATACAAGGATCAGCTGGCACCACTCAGCACGGACCGAGCCGTCACAGCTGCCGCTCGTTACCGCTGCTCATAAAATCCAGCACCTTGAACTGCCAGTCGGAGAAGCTCCTTCCTGGAATGCAGACGCTAACCTCTCTTTCTCTCTTACCTAGACAGCAGCCTGTGACGGCTCGGCCACGCACCCTCACGGTTCACGGGAAGAAGAGACTTGGAGCACAGCGCACTGAAAGGACCGCACGGAGCTCCCCACTTTGAGTTATTTTGCACTTCGATTGTCAATAAATTCACCCTCCGGGGATTTTTGCACCAGACAACCTGTTGTGTGATTCTTCTCCCCGCCACAATACACAATGCACATTTCATATTAAACTCAGGGAATCAAAAGTCCATGAAAGAACAGGTAAGTGACTTTTCTCAGAACTTTCTGTTACTTGTGTAACATTTATATTATTTTTACAGAAGCTTGTGCTAGTAAATAGAAAATAATTATGAAAAGACATTTTATTTAGAAAAAGACTTCTAGATAAATAATAACCTTCTGAGTAACAGTAAACAATAAATAATAACCTTCAGAGCATTTCTTAAATGTAAACATTTTATTAAAAAATTAATAAATAATGACCTTCTGAGTAACAATTGCACTGTTTAGAGCATTAAAAAAATGGAAAAATTACATTTTTGAAAAATTATATTTTATTCATACGATATGGTATGTCCTCTATAGAGGACCAGGACTCAGTTTTAATAAAAAGTTGTTGTTGTTGTTGTTTTTGTTTGTTTGTTATAAACAACAGGCAGTTTTTATAACAAACTTTGTATTAGGAAGAATTAACATGATGATGTAATATACCATTTTTCTTTATGCTATATGTGTGTAAAATGGCCATAAACAAGTTTTCCCATTGTATACAATTTATCTAATTTGCATATTAGTGTATTAGTGTGTTTTTGTATTATCATATTTCCATAAGGGTGTTAAATTTTTATCACTAAATTAATGTCAGCCATTGTTAAAGGCTTCTACCATTCTACCCATGAGAAGAAGTGATCATAGTAAAACTTCCAAACATTTGGTATATCTGAAAAGCCCTGAATAACTTTTTAAAGGACATTCAGACCTACAACTGAGACATGTAATGTCTCAGAGGAATTTGCTAAAATGTAATGTCTTTTACACACTCAAAAAAGTGATTTGTTAGACTTACTTAAAAAAAGACTGTCAAGTGGTTCCACACAACTATATTGAGTAATTTGTACAAGTAACAATTTAGTTGTTTGAACAACTGTGCAGAAAACAAAACTCCATAGCTTGGAGTAATAATAATGATAATAATAATTTTAGGTTTAATATTTCTACCCCCATGCCCACTCGCCACACACACACATGCATATGAATTGATGTTTGGGAAAGTGTGTATTACTATGTTGCTCTTCTTGATTCAGTGAAACCGAAGGTTAAGCTCAGTTCAGTGACACAGACGGATGGCAGTTACCCAGCTGTGTTGATGTGCAGCGCATATGAATTTTATCCACAACACATCAAAGTGTCCTGGCTGAGAGATGGTGAAGTGATGACCTCAGACGTGACCTCAGTTATGGAGATGGCTGATGGAGACTGGTACTACCAGATTCACTCTGAGCTGGCATACGTCCCAAAACCGGGAGAGAAGATCTCCTGTATGGTGGAGCATGCCAGCTCAACTCAACCTATCATCACAAACTGGGGTAAGAGGTGGTAATCACTGTTCATATTCTAACTACGTTTGTAGAGGTATAATTTGACACACAAGTGTACCCCATAGATCCATCTCTTCCTGAGTCTGAGAGGAATAAAATCATTATTGGTGTTGTTGTACTGGTGCTGGGAATCATCATAGCGGCTGCTGGACTCATTTACTACCGGATGAAATTAACAGGTCAGAGGAAATGAGAATAACTGAATGATATTAATCTGTGTACATCATCCCTGTACATGTATGCAGTTTATCAATCTTTTTATTTTGTTTGACAGGGAGGACATTACGTCATTAATAATGGTAGGTTTTATAAAATTTTCATAACTTATTTGTCAAACTCATTCACTTGATTAATAATTAGACAAATTTCAGGTCATCATTCTGACTGCAAACGGACTATTAATGAATACTTTATCCTTTATAACATACACAATCTTAATATCCACAGTTCTTTAGCTGACATTGTATTCTGAAATTAAAATAAGAAAAAACGGCAATCCTAGGCTATTGTAGTTTTGATCTATTAAAGGACAGCAATGAAGTCTTTTTGTGCTTTATTAACTTTATTAACAGGTTACAAACCACCTCCTGTCACAAACACAGCAGGCACCTCTATCCATTTTAATCATCCTCATCACTACTGCAATCACTGCCCTGCATATAAGTGCACACCTTACTTTCACTTATTGTCTGGTCTCAACTTTAGAAACAGACCTAATACCTGCAATACTCACCTAGCGAATCTCCAGTTTTCCTGTGAGCGCCTATGTTACTCCAGTGATCTTTCCTAATATCTCCAGTATTACTCAAGTGTCTCTCCAAGTCTTGTTATCTACATGTATCTCCTGTGTTGCTTCTCATCTCCTGTGATCTCCTCCTTATCTCCTCTACAAAATAAGAATGCTTACCCCTTATCTGTAAGTTGTGCGCTCCTGCTGAGAGGTGTACCTGGTCTTCCTTCTGTAATCACCATGTCTTATAACAAGGACTTTTATATTGTTATCCTCATTAATGTATGGCATATTGCTATCGGTGTCATTCATCGTACCTGTTTGTCATATTTAACAAACTAGCAATAAATAAACCTGTTTGGGTTCCATTAAAATCTTGTCTCTGAATGTGTTGTTCCTTCCTGACCAACCAAAGCCATGAACCCGACAGATACAGACTTATTCAAGGACTTATTCAAGTTCACCAACTTCGCCATGTTCACCAGCCACCTCTGTCATAACCCCATCACCTCTTTTTCACCAATTTACAGTACACCAGTGGAGGATGTTTGCTTGCTCTGGAGATGAAGCTACCTCACTTCTCCACTGAAAATTTCCTTAATCTTTTTCTTGCTTTTATGTTGAGTGCTTCAATGGGCAGAAAACCTCTGGCAATAGGCTGGTCACACAATTCCTACAGTGTAAGTGAAACAGGTCAATTTAGCTCAAAGGGAATTAATTATGATTTTATAGGGAACTGGACAGAGTTGGCCAGCGATTCATTGAATGAGCCATGTAACATCAACTCTGCAATGGATAGCAGGGCTCAACAATAAGGAGTTCCCGATGGCACATGGCAATTTTTCATTTGCCCATGTATGATGCATTTAAAGTAGCGTTCATTGGTACGGCACTGCTTTTTTAACAGCAGTAACCATAGAAACTGAATGACGTGACAGTCAACTAGTTGTCCTGTCCTGTTCTGTTCACACAGTGTGTGTGTTTCAAGAATGCGGTTGTGAGTCCTGAAAATTTACAGGTGTGAGTTTGGATATAGAATGCGTTTGTCATACCCATAAATAACCGTACTGTGTGTGAATGTAACCATATTAAGGACTTAAATACGGTATTGACAACCGTATTCTGCTGCTGTGTGAACGTGGCGTAATATGGTTACGTTCACGCACAGTGAGGTTATTTACGGGTGTGACAACTGCATTCCTACAATTGAGCTCAACTAGAGTGAACATCAGGTTCTTGGTCACCACTCTAGACAAGACCCTTCTCAATCAATTGCTCAGTTTGGCCATGGAGGCCAGCTCTAGGAAGAGTCCTGGTAGTTTCAAACTGTGCTCATTGGGACCCTGAGCTCAGTTTTGAGTGTTATGGCAAAGGCCATGAATACATATGTACATGTGATTTCTTTTCATTTTTTATTTTTAATAAATGTGCAAACATTTCAAACAAACTTCTTTGTCATTATGGGGTATTGTTTATAGATTTTGGAGGAAAATAATGAATTTAATCAATTTTGGAATAAGGCTCTAACATAACAAAATGTGGATAAAATGAAGCGCTGTGCATACTTTCCGGATGCACTGCAATACAAGTTCCCATTACTTTCCTTTTTTCTTCTTCTTTGCTTTACATTGCCATGTTGTCTGCTTCCATTTCCTCAACAAGAGTTAAGAAAAGCGAGAAGGGTGTAACTGTAGCCTGGAGATCTCCAAATGGGGGCGGGAACTCCAAAACGGGGTGGGAGCTCCAAAATAGGATGTTGCTTCCTCCCGTTGACAGACAGGCACACGACACGCATGCACAATTTTTTCCCCCAATCCACTTCAGCTCAAACTCTGCCCGACAGCTGATTCTAAAGGTTTTATTGGTTGTCAATCATAGTGTTGATTTCCTACACTATCCTACACAGGATCCATCTCTGGGGCCCATCTAGTTGACATGATCTCCACTGACACTGGGCTGTAGAGGTTATCTCTGGGTGCTGATCCACACTGTAAATCCTGAAAAGTTACAGTAACTCAAACCGTTTGAGAAAACCGTTTCCGTTAAATCAGAGTTTAACCTTAAATGGATATTGTATTATAATTGTTAATAACTAAAGTAAAACTAAATTTAAAAGCTAGCAGTATTGTGAGATTATGTAAAGGACATTACAAACAAAAAAGTTTTCATTTACGGTATCAATCAGACGCACACAGACATCAAGAATCTCAACAATGGTGACCATTAAAAAGAAATGTAAAAAATATATATATGTACTAGCATAGTTTAAAACTCATCCATGGCTCCCAGCATGTAATGCTGCATAAAAAAAATACAGGTGAATTGTCTATTTTCTTTTATTCTCACTATTTGCTTTTATTTTTGCTGTTTTTAGTTTCTTGTTTTGTGATGTTCAGAAGTTTATCTGAACCTCACCATTGATATCAGAACATTGATATCTGTGTGAGTCAACATGATGCGATAGAGCTTTTTAAAATCTGATTATTACAACAATGGCACTTACACTGCAGAATCTCCTTTCAGCTATAATGAATAATACAATATTAATAATACATCACCTGTTTACCCAGAGATAAGCTCTGGAAAAGATCAGTGAATCAAACCACTGAACAATGTCTCTCAAAAATGTCATCACTACCATAGTTACTTCAGATGAAACAATAAATCAACATCTAAAGCTCTGTTAATTCTCAGTAAGATCTTCTATAGACGTCCGACAGAAATAAAGTCAATCCGGTTATTATTAAGCAGAGCTGGTAATGCTGTTTGTGGGGTTGTTAAAATCAGATCTTGAGAGATTTAATGTGTTCTTTTATTTCAGCTGATTTCATCTAAGGCTGTGGTTGAAGTCAATTGTAGTTCTTGTGCTTCTTTTTCATTCAGTGTCTCTGTTTGTTAACAGCAGGTGTTCATCACTAATGCTCAGTAATCACTTAATTACTTAACTGCAACGTATATCTTCTTTTAGTGAACTCAGCTGAAAAAAGTTCAGAGTACTTATAACTACTAGTTTTGAAACTTAAATGGTTTAAGTCAACCATGTATAAAAGGTTAACATTAGTGCTGTCTCTCAGTTGACATTTTTTTCTGTACTTAATCATGATTAATCACATATTAATATATTTCTATTGACATAATTTCACAATGCACCTCCAAATCAATGTAGAAACAACATAAAGATGGTATTATTTTAAATATGTGTTTAATGGCATCTTTTTACTATTAATAATTAAGTCCAGTATCATTAATACCAATACTGCTAGTACAGTATCTCTTATAAATAATTTCCCCTCAATTTTATAGCTATTACTTTACAAACAGGTTCTTGCAGAAACCCTGAAGCTTGCAAGATGATATCTTTCCCATAATTTCATAATGCTCAAATCACAACAACAATTCTCCATTATTTAAGAGTAAAAATTGAATTAAAATTATAATCTAGACTCAAAGAACTTTGTCAGGTAGACTAATTCTAATAAATCAGCATTATCATTTATTAACTTAAATTTAAGTATCATTAGGAATCAAAATTTAAAACATTATTTGAATTAGTCTCTTTTAACAGACAGAAGCAATGTGAATGTATACAGTTACATCTGTCAAATACTGAATAGTCTTGGGAGTCTGGCTTGTAATCGAAAGGTTGCAGGTATGAGTCCCAGGTCCGGCAGGGATTGAAGGTGGTGAATAACCAGCGCTCTCTCCACCCTGGGTCACTGTACTTGGCCACACGTCACATCCTTTCCTTCCTTAAAGAATCACGACTACAGATGTATTCTGTGGATACCCAGTTTAAATTGCTGTATGTGCAAGTAATTCATTTTGTACTTGAGGGTTGAATAGAAATGAGGCAACTGGGTCATTCTGTACAATTGTCTTTTTGAAAATTATGTAAAACTAAAAACGTTTGAAGCCCCTTTTTCTCAAGGTTTTCACAGATTAACACACATCTCAGTTGGCTGTATTAAATAACACTGCCACTCAGCAAATGTAATAAAACATATTTGATATTTTCTTCAGTGTCACTATGATACATGCATTATTCACAGGGAAAGATCAAAAATAAGATGCTGTGTAAGGCGAAATATCCCATAGGTGCGTCCCTTTCAATGTTCATCTTCAAATGAAATCTACACCACTGCTCTGTTTTATTAGTTTTAAAGCACTTAATGTACTGCAGTATGAGGAAACTATTTCGTTTTCTGTTGTTATCTTTGTAAATCTTTGTGTGGGCTTGTCAAATATATACTCTGTTTTATGCGGAAGTATCACAAACCTACATACTTTGTGCAGGTTTGGCTGTCTTCATGAGAACTGTAAGGCTTTGGGGACTTTCCAAAGCTTGTTTGACATCATTTTTGTACACAAACAAACAGGTTCTTGCAGGAACCCTGATGCTTGCAAACAAAAATAAAAAGCATCTGATCAAATCAGGGTTAGATTGGTAATCTGGCATACCTGACATTTTTCTGGTGGTTTGACACTTTGGGACTGAAACACTGCCAAGGACTGGCCCATCTAGGGACAGCAGCCATTGCTTTTTCTTCTGCATTGACAGTATTCTTTATTCTGTAAACACAGTCACAGTGCACTAACGTTACTAACATTGTAGAAAAATGGTGTTTTTGTAGAAATGTATTTATTAAAACTGTTACCCATGGCAATGAATAAAGAGCATTTACCAATGGTGACCTTTTTTTTTTTTTTTTTTTTTTTTTTTAACGAGTACGCTACCCAGAAAAAAAAAAAAGTTTCCCAGAACATCAAAAAAGTAATATGTGAAACATAAGCATGTCATTGTTTCAGCCAGTCAGAATGCTGTTGGTAGGGACCACATCTTGCAGGAGTGGAATAGAAAAATCCTATTCAGGCCGATTGTGCAGTGTTTACCAAAGAGGCAAACATGCAGGTCTACGCAGAAACCAAGCGATAAAGAAGTCTTTGCATTGCCTTCCTTCTGATCCTACACAGCAAAATCCCCAGTGTTAATTTAACACTCTGAGTGTGGACACATATAAACACTGAAGCAGTGATAAAGTTAACGAGATAATTAGAACTCATCCATGACTCCCATCATGCATTGCGGCATGAATAAATTATGAGAGTTCAGAGTTGATCTGTTTATGTGAATATGCCGTTTGTCACCATTGTTGAGATTCATGGGCTGGTTCTTGATGTATATGTGTGCCTAGGTGAATTTTTTTTTTTTTTTTTTTTTTTTTTTTAAACAGGTTGTAAAAAAAACTCTTTCCAAAATGTATAGGAAGTGCTGGATCTTCTGTGGATTGTCAAGGCTATTACAATAAGCAAAAAAAAAAAAGAAAAAAAAAAAACTAACTTAGAGATTAGAAGGTGATTTACGTCAAACAATGAATATGTTAAAACATAATCACCTGGTGACTTGAGCTTTTGGCTTGTGTGGCTGTTTTAACTCAAATACAGCAGCCAAACGCCAAACAATATCTTGTATTAAAGATTTAAGGGTCAAGAGCCCAACTAATGCAAACATTGACCACTATAATAGTTGCTTAAAAATTTTGGTTTTCTCCTTTGGTGATTCTGCTTATTAACATCAGGTGTCTTCAGTAATGATCAATCATCACTTTGTTAATCACCTAATTATCTCATTACCTTCAACACTTCTTCAGTGTTTATATGTGTCCACACTCAGAGTGTTAAATTAACACTGGGGATTTTGCTGTGTAACGTTAGGAAAGAGTGGATGAACTTTATTTTTAATGAAGATACAGACCGCGTCAATTTAAACAAAAAGATTTGTTTAAAATTACCCGTAGCCGTATCTAACGTAACTGAGGTTACGAGATTCTGTAACCAAGGTTACGTTAGTAACTGAAGCAACACAACTCCAATGTGGGATTTTCAAAAAGACTGAAACTAAAAGACAATGCTGTGCCGCCTACATTGTTATCTGCCGCTGTTTTTCTGTGGCAGATAACCTTGTAAATTTCTTGATTTTTGTTTTTTTCTAAACTAACTTTACAGAGTTATTGCACAGAACTAAACACATCTCTGTTGCATCACTGAATCATTATGTTTTTGTTTATCACTGTAAAGCTGCTTTGAAACAATCTACATTGTATAAAGTGCTATATAAATAAGGGTGGTCTGTAGGAATATGTGCATAAAATAGCATCTATGTTTGCTACTGTCCATCATGTTACCTTTACTGTTACACAGTTGACAGGTAACTTAGTTTTGAACTGTGGGGTCAGTTCTTTGGGCTCAGTTTAACCCCAGCCCAAAGGAGGAGGCTGAGGGAAAAGAAACGGTTCTCTGTTGCTCCAGCCCCTGAGCCCACTCCAGTGTCATATCCAACCCCTGAACCCACTCCAGTGTCGGCTCCAACCCCTGAACCCACTCCAGTTTCGGCTCCTGCCCCTGAACCCACTCCAGTTTTGGCTCCTGCCTCTGATCCAGCTCCAGTGTTGGCTCCAGCCCCTGAGCTCAGTCTAGAGTCTGCTTCAGCCCTGAGCCTGCTTCGGTGTTGGGTCCAGCTCCTGAGCCCAGTCCACTGTCGTTTTCAGCTCTTGAGCCCACTCCTGAGCCTGTTCAATCCTTCGAGCTCAGTCAGGAGCCCGTTCCAGTGTTTGAGTCTAGATCAGAATATGGTCAAATCTTAGCACCCAGTTTAACCCCAGCACAAAGGAGGAGGCTGAGGGAAAAGAAACGGTTGTCTGTCACTCCAGTCCCTGAACCCACTGCAGTGTCAGCTCCTATCTCTGTTTCAGCTCCAGTGTCAGCTCCGGCTCCTGAGCCTGGGTCCAGCTCTTGAGCCCAGTCCAGTTTCGGATTCAGCCCTTGAGCCCGCTCCAGTGTTGTGTTCTCAGATAGTCTTCTACTCCTAATTGCTCTCCCTGTTACTGCAGTGCCCATAATGTGTGTTTGGGCTGCACACTGCTCTCTCGCTCATATCGAGGTGGAGGAGTTCATCTCCAAATTTTCAGCCTGCCCTAATGCAACTACGGAAATCGTTCCTGGAGTTTGCCCAGATGTGACCAAGGTCAAGGTCATTCCTAAATTTCCTGTAGGTCATGAAGCGACTAAGAAGATTGTTCCAGAATTTCCTGTTAGTCTGGATGTGATGGTTTCTGGCTCCTCATGATCCACACTGGTGTTTCCCTGCCTGGTGTTCAATCTTGTCAGCTCTGCCCTGGTTGTCATCTGCACTGCCGTGGAGGTCTTCGGCTCCATTTGCTCTGCTGTTGTGGTCCTCTGCTTTGCCGTGGGTATCCTTGGTCTCATCTGCTTCATTGTGGTGGTCACCTGCTCTGTCTTGGCTTTCTGCTCTGCCCTGGCTCATCTTGTCCTGGTTTCTTCCTATTTCCACTCACCAGTTGGACTGGTTTTCTTACATCACTGCTTCTCTGAACTGTGTGTTAATAAAGACTAGGGATGTGCTCAATGACTAATTTGATAGTCGTTTAAACAAAAGTTTTGTATCCGATTAGTCGACTAGTCTAAAAGCAAGATACCCCCAAAAGATGGTAAGAAAAAAAACCTATGTATGTGCAGGTATATAATAGCCTACATTTTAAAACTTATCTATAAATAAGCCGTGCATTAACATCATTTAATTTTAGGTGGTCGTTAAAAAGGAAACAAAAGAAGAGCATACACTCAACATCAGCCACTGCATAGCTTATTTATTCAAATCAGCTTGGGAAATACAGAACAATCTAAAATCAATCAATAGTCTGACAAAATTATTCATCTTCACATAACGTTATACAACATATTAAAACACTAGTCAAAAACAATAGAAACGTTTATCAAGGAATAGCATTAAAACAGCTTTTAAAAACTTACCTCATGCATGTCGTTTAAAAACAAAAAAATGCAACAATGCTCATTTTACTTACTCAAGACCATGCGTTTTTGTTCAGTAAATTATTAACATGGTCTGGTGAACTATGAATATGGCGTTCGACAGGAGCTGAAGTCACAGGCATGCAGAGATAAATGAAAATCAAGCTGATAGGGCTTTTAGAAAGCTCCTGGATATCGCACACCAACACCAAAGTAGGTATTCATTTAGAGGAATAGACAGTGCGGATGGGATTGCAGTGGTGGCAGGTTGTAGTGAATGCTGTCATTGACATTTGCTGGTGTAGCCGATGGTCAAGGTTTTTAAGGGGGGTGTGGTTTTATCCCATCGTAATGTTTGTCCTATAAAAGCAACCGTAGGTACCTAAGAATGGATGCTCCTATCGTTATTGGTCACGTCATTAGGTTTCCGGTGCGGTGCGGGAGTGTTTGTTTGGTAAGATGCTGCTGGTTGCAACCGTATTATAGATCTGTCGTATGGATTAGACGTTTATGGGCATGTTTCTTTTTTTTTTAGTGTGGACTGAGGAATCTTCGATTTATACTGTTTACCATATATTCTCGAAAACATGTCTTCACATCTTGGGAGCTTTTCCGGGATTGTGAACTCTTCCAATCGGTAAGTCATTTTGATTTCAGGTATTAGTTTAAAGGTTTATAAGATAAATTTGGGAATTCTATTTGTTTTAAGAGGTGCGAGCCATTGCAGTGGGCTTCCTTGTTACGGCGTATGTTTGGTGCAGCTGTACATTTATAGACTTGCGTTGGATCTTCGACTGTGGTGTTTCCAGGCACTGTACCTTTCTAGCGGTTAGACCATCGAAGTCATATTGAGAGGCTAGTTCTGCGCGCCGTCGGACCGGTTGTGTTTCGTTTTGTATCTGTGGATTTGTCTCGGCATTTGTACTCGAAGAATCAGCTGGGCGGTGGCTTGACTCGCTGCAAACGAAGGAACTTAAGTGGCGGCTGTACATCACTTCACTTATCTTTTTGAAGAATTTGGGAACAGTACTCCACAGTTCCTACCGTACTCTGAGGTCCTGTGTTTTAAAAGTTTATCTGGTTGGTTTGATTTGTTTTGTTTTCTTTTTTTGTGAGTATTTATTTGTTTACTGCCTTTGCAATTGTACTCTTTGTGGCGCTGTGGCTATATGTAATTGTGATTGGTGGCCTGCGCAATTGTTTGTTAATTTTTTTTTTTTTTTTTTTTTTTTTTTATTTTCTTTCTTTTCTCGTTTTCATTGTAATTCAGTGGTTGCATTGTGTTATGCTGCAAGGTGTGTGTGTGTGTGTGAGATCTCATTGTGGTGTTTAAAGTATTATTTACTCTTTCTCCAGGAGTTGGGGTGACCAGTCATAGTGTGAGGGACGAGCCCTTCTCTGCTGGTGGCGGTATCCTGCTGTGTGCAGTGTTCACTATATGGGGTTCTGTGGAGTGTGAGTGCACGTGTGTTTTCTTGTGTTTTGTCTTTCAGAGATTAGGAGAGCTAGGCCCCCAGCCCTGTAGTGGATGCAGAACTGTGTGTGTATTGTGTTGTTTGCTTTGGCAAGTTATTTATTATTTAATGAAATTTATTGTGTATTTCATCAGTGTCTTATGTCCTGACTCAGCCGTTTTCGAACCTGTGTGTCTTGGTGATATTTTCCCCGGTACAATTGTTCCCGGGGTGGCGTAGTCGGTATCATTCTATGGGTAGTTGCTAAAATTAGTTTTAGGGGAATCTTTTCTATGGTAAACAAGTCCAAATTTGTATTTGTGAATTGTCGAGAATTACTTACACGTTGCCACACTGGCTTTGGCTAGCCTCTAAGCTAATGCCTACGATCTGCCTGTTATGCCTCGCTCCAGTAGAGTTATTGTAAGCCAATGTGATATTACACTGTTTAGACAAAACTTTTCAGACTCCTTCCACACCTTGGTCTTTTGCATGGTCATGAGGTCTCTATAAGGGCATGTGAGGTCTGAGGTAAAAATTTAATTTTTGCCCAGGTATACTTTTTAAAAATAATGTATTATTTTTCAAAAGTTTCATTTTATTTTTCAAAAGTTTCATTCTAGCTATTTAAAATGTTTTACATGTAACATTAAAATTATGGAAATTTCAATGATAAAATCATGTTTTTTTTTTTTTTTCTGACTATTGTTTTCAGTGTTGACTAGTAGGAGCTGTACCATTTAGTTGACTTGTTGATTAGATCCGCACACAACAATAACAGAATTCTCTTCTGTTATTGTTACAACGACAGCTTAATGCACAAATATAAAATGTGTTTAAGTTTACATACTTGATCTATTGTTCAGCTGTTGAATTGTCATTTATGGGTGTCCCTTAAATGGGGATTTTTTTTTAATACACACATTTGGAGACTTTTCTGTATTTTATTTTCATATTTGCTGCCTTTTTGTGAAAGATGGAGACTTTTAGAGGGTGGTCCTAGAGATTTTCAGAGGGAAGGGTTTTGGCAACACTGGAGGACCCTTGACAAAAATGCAGCAAACCGAAAGAAAGAGAGAGAGAGAAATTTATAGTAAATTTATTTTAATGGATTACAATCACTACATACTGTAATAAAAGTCAAGATTAATTGTGTAATTTTACTAAATCATACAAATTTAGATGTGATTATTCAACAGATATTTAAACATTTAGCAGACACTTCTATCCAAATACAGTGTAATTTCACTATAATAGACTATTCTATTTTTGTTACATAAAATAAATCATGAATGAGTTATTTAGGCAAGCATGTAAAATCTTTATTAAGCATTTCGGATGAGAACAAATTATTATTAATTTTTCTAAAGAAAATGCTCAAAAGTTCTGGTTCTCTACCACAGAGCTGGACTACTCAGTAATGAAGGTTGTGATGATGATGATGATGATGGTAATGATGATTATTAATAATGAATGAATGACACACAAGTGAACTATAGCCTTGTTTTCAAAGCCCAATTATAATACAATTAATATTTTCAAAATTTGTTTGCATAGCTCAACAGTCAGTTGCAGTTCTTTCCTTTAATGAAGAAGAAAGTTCCAGCAGCAACTCCCACCAGTCCCAGAGTCATAGCCACTCCACAGAACACAGCTGGAATAACACTTGGGAGGACAACATCAACATCTGAGGGATGAAAAAAAACATGCATATGAGATGCATGAATACATGCATGCACACATATATGTGCAAATAAAAAAGTACTGATATCTAATGTCTATTGATTCTGTATGAAAATCACACTCACCCCATATTTTGGTCTGACGTTGGCCCTTGAGGGCACTGTGGTTCACCGTGCAGCTGTAAACATCTCCTTCAGCAGGTGTAAATTTAAGAGTGGAGAAGATGTTGAAGGTGCCATCTTTCTTTGGACGGTACTGGCTTAATCTCATGCCCTCTGTCACATCAATATTATTCTTAGTCCATGAGATTCTGACAGATGGAGGATAGAAGCCAGTCACATGACAGATGAGGGTGTTCTGAACACCCAGATGTACATCATCCTTTGGATAGATGGATGTCAGTGGTACATCTACAAACAGATAACTTTGTTCATTTTTTACTTTTTCAATAAAAATCATATATATATATCTTTAAAACACATTAACTAATTATATAAACTGAGACTAAATGTTATGACACTGAATAGGCCTACAGGTAATTTCACTTATTTCCACTCAGATTAAATACTCATCAATGTGGTGAAATGTTATATTATTGTTCCCTTTGTCAAAGGTTTATAAAGAGATTCATTAATGACTTTAGATAAGAAAAAATCTAAATAGTCCAAATAAGGTGTTTGTAAAACCCATTTTAATCTCACTGCAACAGACTATTCTATTAGTGTTACATACTATAAGTTATGAATTTGTCTTTTTATTTTTAACCCATTAGCCTTATTAGGGGCAGCCATGGCCTAATAGTTAGGGAGACGGGCTTGTAATCAAAAGGTTGTGGGTTTGAGTTTTAGGTCTGGCAGGGATTGAAGGTGGAGGGAGTGAATAACCAGCGCTCTCTCCACCCTCAATACCACGACTGAGGTGAGTCTCTTGAGCAAGGCACCGAACCCCCAACTGCGCCTTGGGCGCTGCAGCAATAGCAATATGGCTGCCCACTGCTTCAGGTGTGTGTGTTCAATGCGCGAGTATGGGTCACCATACTTGGCCTCACGTCACATCCTTTCCTTTCCTTATTATCATACACCAAGTGAGTCGTGTAGTGAATGCATTTGCTGAAGTAATAAAAAAAATAGACAGGAAAAGGTAATGTACACTGGTGAGGTGTTATGAATGTATACCAGGCTTTACAACCTAGTTGAAACCACTCACTGCATAGGGGCATGGTGACCAGTCTCTCAGCCATCCACTGGCAGCTCAGTTTAATCCTCTTGCATGTAATGAAAAAGAAGGGGTTTCAAAATTATAATATCTAGGGGATCCAAGATGGCGGCTTAAAGAATGGTCCTGTTAATCAGACGGTGCAGGCTACTTAATTAAATGATCATTATTTTCTGTGGTGCTTGCTGCACAGATTGTTATGAGTTTAGACTCCTAGTTTTTGAAGCAGTCGGTCAACATGCCTCAAAGGAACACTAAAAACTCAAGCAAATCAGAAGCTGTGTCCGAAATCGCTCACTCGTTCACTCATTCACTAATCCCTATAAAGTGAATGGCCGTTGAGTGGACTATATCAGAAGGAGTGAACAAAATGAAGTGAATGGATTTGGACGGTGACGTATACACTTCGCATGAGACTTATTTGAGCTGTTGCAAAAAGACATCTTTGTCACATTTGTACTTTTATATTACATGTACCTTATTTTAGAAAATAATATTAATAGCCATAACACTTTTACTTTATATTGTAATTATACATAAGTTGGAACTTTGGAACCATTAAACAAAGGCTGAGTTTTTACTTTCAACCAAAATTTGACATCTGAGCAACATTAGAGTCCACATCCAATGTCCAATGGGAAGCTTCCTGATTAACCCTTTAACTGATATCTCTACCGTACGGTTGAGATAACTTTGTTAGGGAATAAATCTATGAAAAGGAAGAGATGAGAGAGCAATCTTTACACAGCTGTACTGACCCATCTCTGTGTCTGCTGTTTCCATGGAGGGATGGGAATTTCCCGTTTTCAAGTGAGAACAGCAGTTTACAAACTTCAGTCAGTCACACAGAAGCCAGATCGGTCAGTCGTCAGATAATAGGATCAAACAAGCAATCAAGGAAGTAGGGATGAAACCATAAAGTTGTTGTGAATAGGGTAGAGGGTAAAGAACAGAAACATAGCAAAATATACGAGAAATGCAGAAATGTTCATTTATAATAACTATCCAAATCCTGCGTGACCATACGGTTGATATGTCAGTAAAAGACATGGTATAGCATATATATTGCCATATGGCTATATATATTATACAGACACTTAAAAATATTTTTTAACTTTGTGGACCCTGAAGGTTATGAGATGTATCCAAGATATTAAAATTGCAAAATGACTCATGAAATAGTTCTTTGAAATTAACTCGAGATTTACCATGGACTGACATCTCAACCGCACGAGTACCGAGTTTTATAAAAAAAACATAAATTGAAAAAAGTGCATCAGGCTATTATTTTGATGTGTACTAATAAGAATTTAATGTTAAAAAATTGTTTTCATTATGTTCTAACAATGTTATCAATTAACATTTGTAGAATGTTTTTAGAGAACGTTATCCTACTTTTTGGGAGAATATTCTGGGAACTAAAAGCCAGCTACACACTACAGGATTTTTAGCCCGATTTTGCCCCGATTTTCCCCTCCCGAGAATCGGAGCAAAAATCTTGTCGAGCACCTCGATCGGTCCCGATGTTCGGCACGGATTATCTGATAATGTGAGACGTTCACAGATCGAATCTTTCACCTCCCGATCTGCTCTCTCACATATCGGGGCCGCCCCGATCATATGAAACATGTTTGATATTCAGGATTTTAAATCGGGATGATCACGGCTGTGATTACGTCAGTACTTTAACAACAGCCAATGAGCGACCACAAAACAGCTGCTGTACGGTCCATTGGATAGTGGAGATGGAGGAAACTGCTTCTTATGTTTTTGTAGTAACACTGTCTGTATAATATGTTGAAAACATACCACAACCGCATGGAGCAAGAAAAGCAATGCTCCATGCGGCCCGAGTCCGACCCGAGCCCATCTTTTCCCCCCTTCTCTTAAAACGGCTTATACTACTGTTTTAGCAATTAAAATAGTTCACTTTTGTATGTAATGGCAAAGTGATTATATTTCGTTTCGTTTTTTTATTAAGTTAATTTAGAGAAACGTTTGGAGCCTTTTTTATTCTTTAAAAAAAAAAAAAAAATATATATATATATATATATATATATATATATATTTTTTTTTTTTTTTTTTTAACGACTAAGCGGTCAGCTGCAGACAGTGAGTTCATATGTTTAATCAGTTCAGCCTTCTCAAATCATAACCTGCATAAAGTAAAATCTATAGATATAAAACAGTTAAAGCATATAACAGTTAACTAACATTAAAAAAAAAAAAAAAAACATTTGTAAACATTAGTTGCTGAAATGATGATTTGTTGCGTAAGATCACGTGAGGCGCTCCCTCCGTCATGATAATCTTAATAATATCTTGTAGTGTGTGGTGCGCCACAATTTTCAAATCTTGTAGTTTGTGCATGTGTACGATTTCAGGGAAGAAAATCTGCAAAGACCTGGGTGATTCTGCAGTGCTTTTACTTCAGATTTAATTGTTGTGCACTTAAGCCGGCTTCACACTACAGGATTTTTTAAATCCTAACTGATTATGAAATCTGGTTGCAGCGCACTGCAGAATCATCCAGGTCTTTAACAGATGGAAACATTGATCAAGGAAACCATTTATAAACCTTAACAAAGGGAACATTAAAGTGTTACCAGTATCATGTTTAATACACCATTAGTAAAATTTCATAACAAATTTGTCTTACCCATTTCTGGTGGTGGGTTCTTGAAACCATTGATGTTGCTGAGTATGTTTCTTTTGCATGCTGCCAAAAATTCAAGAGCACGATCATAAAATCCAGCAAATGTCATAGGTCCTGTAAAATTAGGTGTTGTCACTATTCCTGTGTTTAGATTAAAGTTGGCATGCCACAGCTCCTCTTCATCATATCCAAGAGAAAAAACTCTCCTTCTGAATTAGAGCATACTGAAAACTGGTAAGCTTCATGTTCAACTGAAATAGATGGAGCATCATAAAACAGGTTGAGTTTTGAGGTTGATAATTTAGCTGAATAGCTGATAAAATAAAAACGTGTATCACAATACAAAAACATTTATGCAGTTATTTACATTAATTAGCCTATTATTTTTTTTTTTTTGTGCTTTGAAAACTGGTATTGAAAACTGTTACATTTCACTGGCAGGCTTACTGAGTACTGTATCAGTGTTAGCATCAGGTATAGATTTGTCTGCTCAATAATGTATCAAGATAGAGCTGTACATGACTTTGTGTGTGTAAATGACCTAATGTAGCGGCCACATCTAACCTCTGAAATGAGCACAGAAAAGTTAATCAGAATCAATTTAACCCTTTGAGCGGTACGGTCCCACATATGGGATTCTTATTTCTGTGCCCCTGGGAGTACGGTCCCACATATAGAGCTTGGGAATCTACGTAACTGCGCATTGCATTCTGGGTATTCGCCACCATGTTTTAGGACATACTAAGTAGCGTACAATGACAATAAACACAATTCACTAGAGGAAAAACGACTGTATTTGCGTTAATGTTTTTAAGAGCTGCTTGGACTTGCTTAGAATAAATGTACTAATATTGGAATCCATTGTGTTTATTCTACTTCTACTGTACCACGCACAGGACCAAATTAATTTCTCTTTTGCAGTTTTTAATAACTAAGTGGCGCTGATATATTTGCCAGATAAAATAAACACACCATAGCTCGATCTCAGCCAGTTGATCATGTAAGTGAACCAGCGCTCTGCACATTTTGTGTATATCTCAGATGCTTGTTCTATTCAAAAGTAAGTGCCTTGCGAACTTGAAAATTTCTGCCCTGTTCACAGTACGAAGACAGCGTATATGTTCCATTCAACGAGCATTGAAGTGTGCGATTTAAATTGCATTTATTTACAGAGGTATATTATGTCACGCTTACTACGTTTAGTCTGTGTGTAAAGATGATGCAGGTGGTGGCATAGCGCAAATCCATGAATGAGTATTCCAAAGTAAAGGCTGATGTATTTAATCATATATCATATCGCCCTCATTTCATTAAGGAATAAAGTTCAATAAGTTTTAATGGACTTATATTGAACAAATACTCGAATTCTTACAAAGAGCTGCTGAACAGTAAATCAGATGAGTTGCTTTATGAACAATGGCAGTGATCACAATGAGTCATATCTCAGATTAAATTACATTTCCAAACGTGTTATTCATAGCGTGAGCACTTACAAATTCTTGTGGATCTGAAAGTACAAATCTGTAATTAATAATAAATACAAACGACAAAGCCAGACTTTGAAGTTGTTTATTTTCATTGAGCTGCTTTCGCCATTGTGCTGTTTCAAGCTGAAAAGCATGAAATTGCGCTTCATTTTAGATCTGTTCTCCACTCTGGTCATTTAAGTAGATATGGCAGTTCATGTCACAGCAAGCGTTCTCCATTCTAATGTGTTTTTAAATATACAACATAAATTTTAACATCTACCTCCACTATTACCTGGTCTAGACTGTAGTGTCTGTGTCTGAAAGTCCCAGAAAGCTGTGCGTTGCTGACGTCACGTTCCCATACTCAATGGGATTTAGAACGTTCGGTGACGTCACGCAACTGCCAAATTCAAGCTGCGTTTTCGCGCATTGGCTGGTGCTGAGCCAGAGAGAGACGCCCCCTGCGCTTGTCATATAATCACAATTATTCAGTGTTTTCAACCACATAACATTTATTTTAGGTTTCAGACATTTACATACACATAAGTACTAGTAAAACAATACATTTTGTACAGTTAACATAACTGTAAAATAACATTTTAATACAGTTTGTAAAATACACACGGATGTCTATGGAAGCAGCAGTAACAATCCATTCAAGTATAATTTTTTTATTCATATCAGGTACACATAGTGTAAGTAACAATATAATTTACTCCATTCCAGTTCACCAGCCACTTACTTGCATGTATTTTGGGAGAAACTGGTAAATTTATGTGCTGTAAATCCGGCTGACAGGACTCACAAACATCTCATGTTATAGATCACGATCCAGATTTACAATGCTTATAAAACGGCAAATACACTCACTTACACGTATTAGTGAATCGGAATATCAGCAAGTGTGTGAATATTTTGACTGAGTATCACATCCCGCTTCTTTACTTTGAACCGGAAGACGCTTCCACTTTTGACGCAAGGCCTCACAGGGTGTAGGAAACTTGTGGATAGTGGCTGTAGTGTGTCACGTGACAATCATGACGCATCGCCATGGAAACAATAAAAGGTCATATAATCAACACTGCCTCTACACACAACACTGCAACCGGAGTTTAGGTTTGTTTGAGATGAGCAAAATCTGTGCAGAACCGATCACCGCGCGATGCATGCCGGTAAGAAATGTGTCTGAGTCACGTCCGCCTTGCTCTGATGTCACGCTGATGTGTGCCAATAAACTCTCGCGATGGCGAGGCGGCCGTGTCGGATTGAGCAGTCGGCCGCAGTAGCTCTCCACTGACTGCGCTAAACAAAAGCACGATGGGAAACAGCTGGCTGATGACACAGCTTAATGCTCATTGGTTATGACAACCGTGATGTTGCCGTTCTTTTCCAAAATGTTTGATTTTTTAATCTAATATCATGTGGTTATGTGTTTACAGCAGAGGCTGTTCTTTTTTTTGGAGACCAACAACCCCTCTGCTGACCCCTAAAGCAGACAATGCTGGTGAGATCTTCTGAAGTTTTCCATGTAATCCAGGTATACGTGCAAAGCGAACACTAGGCACAGTACAAACAGGGCTGGGGGCGTCTCCTTCATCATGAAGGAGCACTTGCATATTCATTACTTGGTCACTAAAAGGAGAAGTGGGCACTTTAACCCTTTCACACGTGAGTTTAAAATATTCTAGCTGAGCCCCCAGAGTGAGTTTTTTTAGGCGACCGTTATTTAGAACGTATAGCATTATTGTTTCCATGGCGACGCGTCGTGGCACAGCGCAGCCACAATAGCGCTGTCTGACACATGTATCACTTTTATATAGTTTTTCCATTTTTATTATTAATATTCACGAACGTGCTCACTGTATTATGAAATATCTGATATTCCGATTCTGAAATATGTGCAAGTGAATGTATTTGGAGGTTTAAACACTTTTATAATGAGCGTGTTAGTTGACCTATGCCGAGTGATGGGCGCCGCCATTTTAGTTCGTGCTGAATCCAAGCTGTGGGATTTACAAAACCAAATTCATCCTATCCTCCAGCAAAACATTAAAGTAAGTCTCTGGTGAGCTTGGAGAAGAGCAGAGTAAACTTTATAGTTACCTACACAATGTGTATATGATATCAATAAAACATGTGGTCAGATAACATTTGTAAGGATCATTATTGCCGCTGCCATAGACATCGGCGTGTATTTTGCTAACTATAAATGCGTCGTTTTACTAGGACTTATGTGTATGAACCCTAAGGGTAGAGGCAGATAGTTGCATATATAGTCCTTCTTGTAGAAAGGAAAGCACTGACCCAACTGTTCACCTTTGTAAATCCTCACCCAGAGAGGAACACCACATAGCGAAAAGGTGCCACTTCAAGGCAAATAGCTGCCTGGTAATAGGGGCTCTAGCCTGTGTGATAGTATCTACTACAGCTGGTGGCAAACCTCTGAACTTCTCTGTCCCATCCAGAGATCAGATATGAAGGTTACAGAAGTCTGGGTGTGTGTGCCAAACTTTGTTCTGCCCCTAAGAAATAAGGTCCTTCCTCAGGGTGATTCGCCAGGGAGTGGTTGATGTCATCAGCATGAGCTCTGAAAACCAAGTATGGTTGGGCCAGTAGGGCACCATTAGGACTTGTTTATCTTCCTCTTTTATGTTGCACAGTGTCAGCAGGGTCTCCTCCATCACTTGGTGCCCCATTTCAGGGCCACTTTGAAGCCTGGCTCTTGGCAACCTGCTGACAGGCATCAGTACCACCTACAAGTCCCTGCATACTTTCTCGGCATGCCACATCTCTGTAAGGTTACAGTAAGCCACAGTTTGTCAGCTGTTCATGCACTTTCTGGAGGAAAGGAACTAGAGTGGAGCACGGCTGTGTGCAGTGCTCTGAGCCAGAAACCAATCAATCTAGAGAACTGCAGTCCAGTGCTCGCAGAGGACCGGGAAAGCATGGCCACCAACTCAGAATCTAACTCAGCTGGGATATTACACCTGAAAATGGGGGGCAAAAGACTGCAACCAGGAACACCCAAACAGAAAGGCATCTTTAAAAAGACAGCCTCTGTGTTTGCTCTTTTTGAGCAACTTGCTCTTTTATAACTCTTGCTAGAGAATATTCTTTTTTGGATATTTTGCTTTTTATTTTCTCACTAAAGCACGCAGAAGGAACTCTCTCACACTCATCCATGCATATGGAAGAGAGAGACACTGAAATATGCTGCAAGAATCCAACAAAGCTTTAGGCAGACTTGAATGTATGGGAGAGTGGTATACAAGTTTTACTCAGCAATTCTCATTGGTCTTTTCTGAAGTATCAGAGGTGTTTGGGGCTCCTATTTCTACATTTTTGTGCCCAATAATCAGTATTGAGTTTAATATATGAAGCATTACAAAGTTTGTTTGTTTTTTAGCTAATAGTATAAATGGCAATTTCCATGTTAGGTTATAATTTTCAGTTATACATTGTATGTTCTCAGTTAGCCTACTTCTAATTCCCATTGGAACTGCAAGCCACCACAAGATGAAGGCAACACATTTACAAAGATCACATATCTGATTGTTGTAATTACTAATTTGAAGAAAGATAATTTAATTTTGCTTTGCTGATTAAGTCAGATTTTCTCATTACATTAATTTTATACTGAAGTTTGAAAATTACCACTTGCTTGTGGATAATACCAAAATTCTTACAAATATATAAACCAAATCTTCTGATTGTATTACACAAAACTCTTATGCTTAAAACAATGTTTTTTTTTTGTTTGTTTGTTTGTTTTTATGAAAATACAAACCTAAGCATTAAAAAAAAAATACTTACGTTCAGCATCAGTTGAGAGTACAATGGTAAGGGTGAGAATTAATGTGTACAACTCCATCTTGATATGTGAGAGTTGAACAAACAGCAGAGAAATATTAACCTGAAATGAAAATAAAAAGCCAGAATTATGCCGTCTTATGGCTTTGGCATGATCCACCCAGAGTTTGACCTACACAGTGAAATCACTGTATCTTGGAAGAATTTCAAGTTTTTCCTGAGCTGTCAGACTGCTAACTAATCTTAAGCACTGTTACATTAACAGTTCTATTGTATATTTTACAATAACATTATTTATTCTCAAAATTACCGTTATATTATAGCATTTTGTTTTACTACTAGGAGCTGTTGTCTGGTTTTAAGATTTTACAGCAAGGTCATGGAAAAGTGACTCAGGGTTTAAAAACCACTGGTGTAGTGTATACATACTGTTTATATAACGTTTATTATTCTTATCCCCCCAACCCTAGCTTCATTCATTTATACATTCATTATTCATTCATTTATTCATAAGTCGACTGATCAACCAATCTTTGAAATTTCCCAGGCAAATATACTCTCGTTTCTTAAGTGCCATCAATTGAAGGGGAAGTGCGACATCTACAGGCTGTAATTTAAAGAGGTACTTGCATAACATATTTGTATTAATGAACTCTTCAGTGTCACTGGGTTTTGTTTATTGAAACTTGTTTTGTGTGTGTGTGTGTGTGTGTACTTGTTTTTGCTACATTGTGGGGACCAAATGTCCCCACAAGAATAGTAAAACCTGACATTTTTGACGAAATGAAAATAAAACAAAATAAAATAAAAAACAAAAAGCACAACACATACTCTTCACATGCAAATCTTTATGGCATTATTTTATCTCCATAGTTCTGACGCCAAAAGTTTCCCATTGAAATCAATGTAGGTCCCAGTTCATCGATATAATGACGCGGAGGGGCGCCGTTGACGTCTTCAGAGGCGCTTGACCATTCTGCAGTTTTTGACGCCTCGGGAGTGAGAAGGGGTTGAACCTGCACTGAAAAATCCAGACTGACAGTGTCAAAGCAAATATAAGCAATATATATATTCACACTCATATTCACACTCTTCTGTACCTTTCAGACTGACAGATGCACCTGTGCCTTCTATGCACTTTCAACTAGCTTATATTTTGTACATTTAAATATCTCAAAACAAGTGTGACGAATTTTGGTGTTCGTGCCCACTCCACACGGAGTGTTGCCTCATCCTATGCGTTGGCTCATGGCGCCTCACTAGCAGATATCTGTGAGCGGCGGGTTGGGCGACATCTAATACCTTCGCTAGGTTCTACAACCTTCGCGTAGAGGCCGTGTCCTCCCGTGTCTTAACATAGACATCAGGTGAGCGGGAGACCGGCTGGTGTCGGCTTGCTGTGCCATTCCTAATGGATCCGTGCGCTATTTCCCTCAGTTGTTCCCTCCGGCGATCCCTGGTCCTCCATTGCCCCGCAGTCAGGCCTAGCTGCGGAGTAGTGCCTGACTGTTCTCCAGCTGGGTCTCCTTCGCCCAGCAGGTTGTGGCAACATGTCTCAGTATTTCTCCACGGTCAGCCAGAAGGCCGATGTTTACCTCATATATCCCTAAATTCTATGGATATATTGAATTACTTTCATTCCACATGTAGAGATCTCATGTGCTCCCCCCCCCCCAACCCCCAACCCCCAACCCCCAACCCCTGCTTCAGTAACAACTGGCATCCCTGTGGGGCCCCCTTATTGGCCCTCAGGGCGTTGGGAAGGTTACGTTCACATCCGTCTGCGGACACGTCCGCCTGTCAGCATGCGGTGTGTTGCGTAACGTGGCGTCTGGTTCGTGGCCTGTTCCATGGGTCTGTTCCCATATGTAACGTCGTAGTGATACGACTGAAGGGGAACGTCTAGGTTACGTACGTAACCCTCGTTCCCTGAAGGAGGGAACGGAGACGTTACATCCCCTGCCACGACCTGATGAGTGGTTGCACGCCGCCCTCTTATATATCCGTGTGTACGGAGGAGTGGTTCGGCATGCAAATACCACTCGCCAATGTTCATTGGCCTTTTGAATAAGGCTTGGAGATGATTGGACTCTCAAGCGAGTTCCCATATGTAACGTCTCCGTTCCCTCCTTCAGGGAACGAGGGTTACGTACGTAACCTAGACGTTTTCACTAATGAGCTAATGACTTGATGTTTTGAGCGGTAAGACTACTGCACAGTGAACTATATAATACATTTTGAGAAACATGACATTAGCAACTTATAATGTAGGAGTTGCATGAATGTACCAAAGCAATCGCAACTTGATCAAATAATGAGAAACTTTTTATGATGTGCGCAAGTGGCTAGATGATGTAGAGGTTGAACAAGTACTTCGAGAATTTCACTTTTGATCTGAGAAATGCACCAAAGTGACTGAGAAAAACTGTAAGCTGATTTTGGCCCTTTTGTCTCCATTGAAGGTTCTGATTGGTGTGTGGTAAATTTTGACTTCTAGTGTTTCCAGTTGGGTAACTGTGTGCTAAT
Source organism: Labeo rohita (assembly GCF_022985175.1). NCBI lineage: Eukaryota > Metazoa > Chordata > Actinopteri > Cypriniformes > Cyprinidae > Labeo > Labeo rohita. Next base: position 9,980,857 of record NC_066876.1, on the reverse strand, counting down.
TGAGCTCAAACTTTGCAAACTTGAGTGAACAATATTGAATGCTAGTGCTTGGTTATAGTGTTTTAGCAATTGCATCTAGTCATAGCCAATACAGCATCATCTATTTCAGAAATCATCATCAGAAATAAAAGTATTTTTTTCAAGATATTTGCATGGTTAATAAAAAATATGCTACTCATATCAAAATGCGTTTTGAAAGAGAAAATTTGCTTAGGCTGTACATCACAGTAGATTTAGAAATAATGTATGCTAAAATACTCTGCCATAAGCCCGATTAAGCAGCAGGGTCTAAGATGAATGATAACAGGGAAAGACTTGCCAACTTGTGTGCCACAAGCAACTTGGTTATCAGAGGAAGTTTCTTCCAGCATAGAAGGATACATATGGCGACCTGGGTATCACTAGATCTTTTGACAGAGAACCATATCAGTCACGTATGCATCTTGAATCAGTTACGTAGATCTCTCCAGGATGTACCTGTCAAGAGAGGAGCAGATGTTATATCAGATCATCATCTACTTGTTGTGGGATCCAACCTAATGACAGTGATACAATGTTACCATACTGAAAGACAACAACAAACAACACCACTATTCCTAACAAGTTCCAAGTACTGCAAGAATTTCACAAAGAAAAGACTGTAAATGAAAAGTGGCAGAATGTGAAAGAGGTAGTGATAACAACATGCCAAGAAGTGTCGGGCCCAAAAACACAGCATCAAGTCAGACAGAAGGAACTACACAGAGATGCTGCAAAAGAAGCAGAAGCAGCAGCACACCATGGCAACACATGAGACCTGTACTGTAACATCAAAAAACGTATAGGAAAATTTACGAATTTAGAGAATCCAATGAAAGATAGAGCATTTTGAAAAGCTGCTGAATTTACTATCCCCCATTACTGTCAATCCCAGGAAAAGTTTTTAACTGGGTCCTATTGAACAAGATGAAAGATGTAATAGACGTGCAACTATGAGGTCAAGCTGAATTTTGTACTCTGATCAGATTGCAACATTATGTATGATCTTGGAGCAGTCGTTGGAGTGGAAGTCATCTCTCTACATCCGCTTTATCAACTACAAGAAGGCTTTTGACAGACTCTCTGGAAGCTGCTAAGACACTATGGAGTGCCAGATAAGATCACAAACATCATTAAAAATTCTTATGAAAGGATGACCTGCAGGATACCCTTACGAAAAAGTAGTTTATTCAAATGTGCTACTATTATACTTCTTTTAAACTAAAAATACTTTTATTATACTTTTATGTACTTTTCAGATATGTGCTTTATATACTTATGCTTAAATATATTTAAAATGACATTTAAGTATACTCGATTTATACTTATTTAAGCTATACTTGTGCTCTGAGAATCCGTGTTTTTATTGTTATACACTGGGGGCGGTATTTTACATCTGCCCTACAGAATTTCCAAAACACAAGTAAAGAAGAATCCTCTTCCACGTCTAATCACAATCGTCAGACATAAAACAGCATCAAAACCATACAGTGCCCTCCACTAATATTGGTACCCTAGGTAAATATGAGCAAAGACGGCTATGAAAATAATTCTGCTTTGTTTATCTTTATGATCTTACATTCAAAAAATTCACAAAATGCTAACCTTTCATTGAAGTAAAACAATTAAAAGTGGGGGGAAACTTACATTATGAAATTAATGTTTTTCTCATATGCATGTTGGGCACAATTATTGGCACCCTTAGAAATTATAATGAGTAAAATATTTGCATTTATTTAGGACACTACAATGACTAGGAGTATGATATTGTCCAGCAATAACTTCCTGTTTCACAGGATTATAAATATGATGAGCACAAAGGCCAAATTTCCTTAATCATCCATCACAAGGAATACAACCAAATAATATAGTTCTGATGTGCAGAACAAGATCGTTGAGCTTCACAGAATAGAAAGTGGCTGTAAGAAAAGAGCTAAGGGATTGAAAATCCCAATTTCCATCATTAGGACAATAATTAATAATTCCAATCAACTGAAGATGTTACAAATCTGCCTGGAAAAGGATGTGTGTCTGTATCATCCTAATGCATGGTGAGAAGGAGAGTTTAAGTGTCCAAAGACTCTCCAAGGTTCACAGTAGGAGAATTGCAGAGATAAGTTGAGTCTTGGGGTCAAAAGACTAAAAAAAAATTCAAATAGCTCCTACGTCACCACATGTTGTTCAGGAGCGTTTTAAGAAAGTTTAAATCCTCCTTGCTCATCCAAAAACAAACTCCAGCATATTCAGTTGTCAGACACAACTTGAATTTCAGACGGGAATGGCTTTTGTGGTCAGATGAAACTAAAAAAAAAGAGCTTTCTGGCAGCAAACACTCAAGATAGGTTTGGTACAAAACATATCCCATGCCCACGGTTAAATATACTGCTGGATCTTTAATGTTGTGGGCTTATTTTCCTGCCAGAGGTCCTGGACATCTTGTTCAGATACATGGCATCATGGATTGTAGCAAATACCAACAGATAAAAAATGTAAACCTGACTGCATCTGTTAGAAGTTCTATAATGAGCTGTGGTTGGATCTTCCATCAGGACAATGATCCAAATCAAACATCGAAATTAACACAAAAATGTGTCACTGAGCATAAAATGAAGCTTCTGCCATGGCCATCCCAGTTGCCTGACCTGAACCCTATAGAAAATGTGCAAGGTGAACTAAAGAGAAGAAGCACCAGCATGGAGCTTGGAAACTAAAGGATCTGAAGAGTTTCTGTATGAAGGAATGGTCTCTGATCTCTTGTCAGGTGTTCTCCAAACTCTTCAGGCATTAAAGGAGAAAACTCAGAGCTGTCATCCTGAATAAAGGACGTTGCAATAATTGGGTGCCAATAATTGTGGTCAACATGAACTACAGAAAAACATTTATTTCATAATGACATTTACCCCCTGCTCTCCATGGTTTTACTTAAATGATAGGTTAAAATATTGCGAATTTTTTGAATGTAAGATCATAAAGATAAACAAAGTAGAATTATTTTCATAGCCGTCTTTCCTCATATTTACCTAGGGTGCCAATATTAGTGGAGGGCACTGCTGATATGTAAAACTGTGCAACATTATGGAATAAAATGTTGACCCACGAAGAGGTAATAATGACTGCCATGATTTGGAGTGTTGATCAACTCCATCTGTGTTGATTATCATAATTTTTTTTCTTTAACGTTTTGTTCAAAATGTTTATTTATTTTTTATTTATGCAACTAACCCACATTTAAGTGTTTATAAAAATGGATGCATAAAGCTAGAATAAAATGATACCCTGTACTTTCTTTTGATGTTTTGCATGTTTGCATACTTGAGTATGATGTAAAGTTCACTTAAAGAAAACTTACGAGTATACCTGCAGTATAAAACCATTAAACTAAAAGTTTACTGAGACTATACTTTTTAGTACTTGCAGTACAAACTAAAAACAGAGATGTAAACTAGTTGTGTACTCAAATTTACTTCTGTTATACTTTAAGAAAATGTGCTGCTCAAATTTGTAAGCTGTCATTTATTCTGGTGAGTGTGTACATTCCTTCTGACGCACGTGTCAGGAGTGTGGAGCTAGAACTGTTGGCCAGACATCCAAAGGGGTCTAAGGAAGTGGGGACAAAGCCTTGTACAAACAGGCCAAATACACACTAAATAGGAAGATCAGAGTGGCGAAGCAAAACTTCTCTGAAAAGCTAAAAAATAAAAGATTTCTACTGCAGGTTTGAAAAGCAAAAGCCTGGTCTGACACCCCACACCAACTCTGACCATCTCACAACACAGCCATCAACACCCTCCCCCCTCTGTTTCTCAGCCTGTACTTAAGATCTCTGAAGAAGATGTACGCAGATATTGTATCTTCAGGAAACAGAAGATAGAGAAAGCGAAAGGCCCAGATGGCGCCTCTCTGCCTCAAAGCCTGTCCTGTCCAGCTATTATCTATCTTCACATTCATCTTCAACAGATCACTGGAACTGTGTGAAGGCCCCTCCTGCTTCAAATGCTCCACCATTATTCCTGTACCCAGGAAACCAAAAATCACAGGACATAGAACTACAGACTTGTTGCTTTAACGTCTGTGGTCATGAAGTCAAGAGACTGGTGATGGCCTACTTGAAGGTCATTACTGGACCTCCTGGACCCCCTGCAGTTTGCTTTATGAACAAACAATGCAGTCAATATGGGATTGCACTACATCAGGACAAGCCATGGGCTTATGCAAGGATACTGTTTGTGGACACCAGCTCCGATTTTAACACCATCATCCCAGATACCCTTCTGAATAAACTGGCACAGCTCTCTGTACCCATCTCCATCTGTCAGTGGATCACCAGCTTCCTGACAGACAGGCAGAAGCTAGTGAGGCTGGGTACATTCACATCCAACAGCCGTATTATCTTAATATCTTTATAACCCTTAATATCTTTTAAGGGTTTCTTTTTGTTTGGTTGTTGGTTGTTTTCCCTATGCTTGTGTGCAGGTGCAGTAGTGACAGGATTTATGGTTCTTTGAGGGGATCCAGATCTTGGCGATCCGTTCCTTTCAAAGAGCCATTCAAAAGAACGGCTCTTTTGGCTCTTTTTAAATATTTAGTCAGTTTTAAGAAGCCAGCTTGGGGGCATCTCAGTTTATCCTGGAAGTAATCACTGGAGGAATGATGAGGTGAGATTTGTAGTCAAATAATTAAAACTCAGATATCACACACCAATATCTGAGTTTGAATTATTCTGAAATATGGATTATTACCTCATTTGTCATGTGTGGACTATATTCCATAGGGTTGCACAACATCCCTCTGCTTAGACAGTGACATCACTATTTTGGATTTACCTTTAATACAAAGTGTGTGTATGTGTAAAGCTACGTTGACTTATGTTATTCATACAATACCTACTCACAAATAAACATCGAAAACAAAGCCGGCTACAATGAATTTCTGTGCAAAACAGCTTTTACTACAAACACTTCTACACAAGAACATTGTTATCACACAAGAACATTTTGATAGAAAACAAAAAATATTTAAAGTTTTAAATATATACTGTAAATAAAATTAAAATAAGATGGAAATGGAAATGTCTACATACAGTCCACTATTACTATTACTACTGTAAACTTTGCAAATAGGACATCAGCCCCTTCAAGTCTTAAATGAACAATAACAAAGCCAGCTGCAATGAATGTCTGTGCAAAACAGCTTTTAGTGAAAAATTTCTATACAAGAACAGTATCACAAAAGAACATTTTGATGGATAACAAAAAATATTTAAAGTATTAAACATATACTGTAGATAAAATTAGAATAAATAAAATGGAAATGTCTACATACAGTCCACTATTACTACTATAACTACTGTAAACTTTGCAAATAGGACATCAGCCCCTTCAAGTTTTAAATGAACACAAAATGCAATGTAATACAATGTATGCAATGTTTTTTGTTTTGTTTTTTTAACTGGAGTAAGCATGTGACAACAGCATGCACAAGTCATGGCTCGTTCCTACCCAATGACAGAGGCACGCAGGGTTTTTTTCCACTGGAGTACTCGCGTGAAGGATGCGTGCACAACTATCATCATGCTGTTAGGCAGTAGCACCCCTGCGCTGGGTGCGCCCTGTCACTACCCGATCCGTACCTGAAACACGATTTGTACTGCGCATGTGCGAAAACCCAAGTTTTGCTCTGCGCAGGTGCACGCTTGCTGCCACTTCCTGTCACCGCCATCTTTTTACGACGTCTTCTAGTGATATGGATTCTTTTGCATTTTACACACAACTTCAAAGGTTTCTCTTAAAAGGAGAAATTCTTGACAGTTCTATTTATCATCGGAAGGTGAGTGTCACAGGGAGAAACGGACGAGAGGCGAGCGGATCCATTTGCGAGCCTTTATTGACATTACGAGACAAATACATAGTCGAGCAGGCAGGGTCAGACAACAGTAAACGGGAGTGTAAGAGGTGAGACGAGAGAGAATAGTCCATAAACGAGCGATAATCAGAAGGCAGGCGGCGAACAGTCGAGAACGAGGAGCCAGGCGAGAGAATCAAAACACAAGGAACTATGAAACACTAGTCAAAGGGAGAAACACTATAAACAATCCGTGGTTAGCATGGGGAAAGACCGGGGCTTTTATGGTGCTGCTGATTGGTCACATGCGCAGATGCGATCAGCATGATGCATGACGGGAGATGTAGTCCGGGGTGTAGTACAACAGTCAGAGTGTGACGATAGGGTGAGAGTGACATCTGGCGGTGAGCGGACAGCGGGACACCGACCAGATTCGTGACATAGCCCCCCCCTAAGGAGCGGCTTCCAGACGCTCGAAGGGAGCAACAGTCCAGGGGAGCGGTGGGGCGGGAGCGAGACAGGGCGAGGGCTGGAGGGCCAGGTCCATGTGGAGGACCCGGTGATTGAGGCTGGACCGACAGAGCAGGTACCCTCCAGGGCGGGGCCGGAGGCGGAGCAGGAGCCCTCCAGGGCAGAGCCGGAGGCAGAGCAGGAGCCCTCCAGGGCGGAGCAGGAGCCGCAGGAGCCCTCCAGGGCGGAGGCGGAGCAGGAGCCCTCCAGGGCGGAGCCAGAGGCGGAGCGGGAGCCCTCCAGGGCGGAGCCGGAGGCGGAGCGGGAGCCCTCCAGGGCGGAGCCGGAAGCGAAGCGGGAGCCGCAAGGGCCCTCCAGGGCGGAACAGGAGGCGCAGCAGCCCTCCGGGGCGGAGCAGGAACCCGTGTCACGGTCTGGAACCTGGGGAAAGCAGGGACAGAGGAGGCGGACAGAACAAGGAGAGAAGTTGAGAGTTTATAGGGGGACGCCACCTCCATGGGAGGTTCCACAGCCAAGGCGGACACCTCTGGAGGCATTGGCGCAGCTTCTCCGACCGAGGGGAGTTCTGGAGCAGGCTTGTGACCAGGCGGGAGCTGGGACAGAGCAGGAAACCGCGTTATGGTCTGGGACCTGGGAAAAGCAGAGACAGAGGAGCCAGACAGAATAAAGGGAGAAGCAGAGAGTTTAAAGGGTAACGCCCCCTCCATAAGAGGTTCTACAGCTGGCGCTGACACCTCTGGAGGCATTGGCGCAGCTTCTCCGAAGGGGTAGGCCTCTGGAGTAGACTTGAGACCAGACGGGACCCCTGGAGCAGACTTGGGACCAGACGGGACCTCTGGAGCAGACTTAAGACCAGACGGGCCCTCTGGAGCAGACTTGAGACCAGACGGGCCCTCTGGAGCAGACTTGAGACCAGACGGGACCTCTGGAGCAGACTTGAGACCAGACGGGACCTCTGGAGCGGACTTGAGACCAGACGGGACCTCTGGAGCGGACTTGAGACCAGACATGACCACCGGGGTGGATTTGTGAACAGACGTGACCTCCGGGGCGGGCTTGTGAACAGACGTGACCTTTGGGCGGTCTGACGAGTCGTGACTCGACTCTGGACGCTCAGACAAGACGTGATGGGGCTCTGGGCCATCGGGCAGGACGTGACTTGGGCCGTCAGGCGGGACATGACTGGACTCTGGGCCGTCAGGCGGGACGTGACTTGGGCCGTCAGGCGGGACGTGACTGGACTCTGGGCCGTCAGGCGGGACGTGACTGGACTCTGGGCCGTCAGGCGGGATGTGACTGGACTCTGGGGCAGCAGCAATAACTCCATTTGGCTCATGAAGGTCAGCTGTGGTTTGGCTTGGTTCGTGGAGATTGGCTGTGACTTGACTTGATTCATGAAGATCAGTAGTGAACTGCTTTGACTCATGGAGATCAGCGGTGACTTGACTTGGCTCTGGAATAACAGCAGCAGCTTGACTTGGCTCAGGAACAACATGGCTTGACTCAGGAACAACAGCTGTAACGTGACTTAACTCAGGAACAACATGGCTTGACTCAGGAACAACAGTTGTAACGTGACTTGACTCGTGGGGAACAGCTGTGACTTGGCTTGACGCATGGAGAACGACAGCTTTGGTTTGACTTGATTCTGTGTCTTGACTTGACTCAGGGGTAGCTGCCGCGATCTGAAGGAGCAGCATTTTAGCTGCCCATACCGTCATTAGGGGTGAGTCCAGCACGTGGGCCATCATGATAGGCCGTGATCTTGAGATGTCGGACGAGACATGGTGAGGCTCAGCGCCGTCAGGCAGGTCGTAACTCGACTCAGAGACCACGGCTGCGACTTTGCTTGACTCAGGAACCGCTTCAGGAAGGGCGGCCATGATGGGTGCAGACTCAGGAGCAGAAGACATGGCGTGAACAGGCTGTGACTTGACGGAGATGTCCTGAGCAGGCTGTGGTTTGGCTGGCGTGGTGTTAGCGGGCGCTGGCTTGACAGACGTGGCGTTAGCGGGCGCGGGCTTGACTGACGTGACGTTAGCGGGGGCTGCCCAAGTAGCCAGCGGAATCGGGCCGGTTGCGGCTGAGTGTCGGCTCACTCGGCTATGTGCTGGCAGTGGCTCGCCAGAAGTCAGCCAGCTCTGGCCCAGTAACGGTTGCCAGATTTGGCTAGGTTTTGGATCAGTGGATCTGGCCCGATTCTGGTTGAGAAACGGCACATTTAGCCGCATTCAGCCCGAATGTGGGCCACAAGTGTTAATCCCAAAAATGTCAAAATTTAAGTTTTCACTCCGTGTGTTAATATTTGGTCCCCACAATGGAGATTAAACCTGTACAGGCAAACACAATTAATTAATTAGGCTCAATTACAAATTTTTACAAAATTTTGTCATATTTTTTCAAAAGTTTTTATTATTTGAAGTTATATTTCTATTCATTTTTAGGCTGACCTCAAATAAACTTCACTTATTATTTGAAAATGTTCCCTTCATCTAAATTATGACACTTTCTAACTGTGTGTGATTGTTCTACACCCTTAAAACAGAATGGTATCTGGCTGTAACAGATCTAAAAAATGCTTTCACCAGGTCTCCCCTTTATAATACTATTTTCAGGCTTGATAATCATAATGTGGCATAATTTAAAAACTGATACCTCAACTTTTGCCAAAATATTATTTCAAATATTGATAATAGTCATTTTATTTCCAAATAAAATCCAAAAACAAAATTTAGTGAGTAGGATGAGCCAATAAGTGATCCTCTGCTGCCATCTTCAGGTTATGAAATCCGTGAGTGAAAACAACATTATTATTAATAAGTGTTAAGTAATAATAATAATAATAATAATAATAATAATAATAAATATAATTCAAGGTATACGGACTTAAATGTACATCTCAGATGATAAAAAATAAATTAATAAAATAGATATAAAAATAACTTTGACTATTTTACACCTCACGTGCGAAGCCCGCGAAAGAACCAGAGGCTATATAAGCTGCGGTCCGTTCACATCACGCACACAGCCGGACTCCCTTTGACTGAGAGGACATCGCTTGACGGAAGAGCTTTCCTCAGGTAAAGTATTTTTGTGTACATAAGTGTAAAATTGATGGACTGTCATTTAAATGTTCCATATCTAAGCCTACTGTTCACATAGAAGAGTCTTTTCGTCTTTATTTTCTATGGGCCGCTCTTCAGCACCGCTGACTAACTGTTACCGTTAATACCGTTATCTGTATGACGTCATTTGCGCAGATCTGCTAGGATTGAGAACACCTCACATTCATGTCGGTCAAGGTAACGTTAGTTAAAAAATATATTCATTTTACACTTATCAACAATAATATTTTCACACTTAAATTGTGTTGTCTCACAGATTTGAGAGAGCGCGCGACACGCACGCTGAACGCGCTCTCTCTCTCTCTCTCTCTCTCTCTCTCTCTCTCTCTCTACGTGTGTGAGCGAGCGAGAGACAGAAAGACTCACAAGCCAATGTAGCCTATCCTTATCATAATAATAATAATAATAATAATTTTGTTTTTATTAATAACAAAGAATTACAATAAAAGTAAAAGATTTAGGCCTGTGTATACAGCAGGGAAGAAAAAAAAAGTCATATTCAAGTGAAATAATTATATTCAGTAATGAAAATATTCATTCTTTTTTCTTTCTTTTTTTAGGTTGTCATCCAATTGTTGTAAGTGATCAATCTAGTCATTCTGCATCTTGGACTTTCCATGTTCAACACACTGGTAAGCCAATAATCATTTATTAAAAATCAGTACATTTCAATTTGTACAGATATATGCATTTGACTCATACTGAGTGACTCTTTTTTTTCCCTCCCCTTTGTTTTTGTGTCAGTAGCTGCTGCACCCCAAATGCTCCACAGCATTGAGTGTCTTTGGCTTTGTAAGTATATTTTTTTTTCAGCTGACTATTAAACACATTCACAATATTTATATGCAGCAGTTTTAATTCATGTATTCATTAGTGGTTAGTGAAATGTAATTATTTAATTACACAACACACTATGTGAATAGTGTAATGTGCCTTCCTGCTATACTACTTTTAATCTTTTTGTGATTTATTTTTTACATTTTTGTCAGATTTGTCAAGATCATCTGAAAAGAGTGCATCTGTGCCATGTGAGTAATTGACTGTTATTTTGCTATAGAGTAGATGTGTAAATGTATGTTTTCTTTTAGGAAATTAAAATCAGATAGGCCATAATATCTTAAGATTAATTTTGTTGTTCTGATTGAGTCAGAGTGTTGTGAGTGGTCAAGTATAGGGCCAAAATTAATATTATTAATTTTACTGACATTTTAGATGTAACATTTTGAATACTCTATTACTCATATAGCTGTAAACTGCACCATTTCACAGGCTGTGATATTCGTCAAAGAGTGCATTGCCAAGTAGTGCAGGGTGCCCAAACTTTTATAAGACTTTTTCCCTTTTTTTTTTTTTTTTGTAATTTTTAAACTTTAAAATTGTATTAGTTTAAAATCAAATCTACAACATAATAAAGTCTGCAAAAAGTGAAAAAGTAGTCTAAATACTTTTTAAAATGACTAACCACATAAAGTGTTTTTTTTTTTTCTTCTCTACTTCCTAGCTGGTCTTTATGCTACGCTTCATGTTTAAACAGGCAAACTTGTGCCACATACACAAGACTGAGTTTATATATATATATATATATATATATATATATATATATATGTTTTTTTTTTTTTTTTTTTTTTTTTTTTTGCAAATACTGCAGTTTGCTGGATGGAGAACCCGAGAAGTTTATAAACAGATGGCATGGTGGAAGAACAGAGCAGGCCTTACAACAACAACAACAACAAAATATTTCTGAGGTATGCTACAAATGTTGTTAACATTTACCATTTGAGATCACATGAGATCTGACTAACATATTGTTTCAATATGTGTCCCCTCTTTATGCCTCTCTTTCATTTATTCTATCCCTCTTTTAGGAACTTAAACTTGAGGTCCTGAGGGGAGTTTCTGTTGTGCTTTTGTGTATTTGTTGATGTCACTTTTTCAATAATAAATTAAAATAAATTTTTGTCTTATACAGTATTTATATGGTGTCATTCTTACTTGGGATAGGGGTGAGGGGGAGGCACATGTGTGTGTAATATTTGTGGAAATAACATTGTTTAAAAAAAAAAACTGGAGGAAGTCTTTAATAATATGATTTTGTAGTTTTTAGCGAACCAATTAATTAGGCTATGTAGGCTACTTTAGCAAACCAGCTAATATTGCTTTGGTAAATTTTGTTGTTCTTATTAATTAAATAAATATAGGTCTGTATTTCATACATATTTCCATTGGGAATCCAGACTCGGGCCAGTACCGGCTAATTGTATAATCTATGCTGGCGTGATTGTGGCCCGATGCCGGCAGTGTCGGTTCAGTTTCGGCAGCCGGACTCGGGCCAGCGTACTCGGGCAGATTCTGGCGCGTCATTCACTCCCGTAATTCACACGAGTCCGGCAACCGCATCTAGCCCGAGTCATTTCTTCCGGCTTGCCGGATTCGGGCTGTTATTGGGCCAGATCATTTTGGCTACCTGGGTGGCTTGACTGACATGGTGTTAGCGGGCGCTGGCTTGGCGGCCATCTCTGCAACAGACTCTGGCGTGACGGCCATCTTTGCGACAGGCTCTGGCGTGGCAGCCATTTTGTGCAGTGGCTCTGGCGTGGCAGCCATCTTGACAGTGCTTGGCCCGGGAATGAGGGCTGTAACTTGACTTGAGACAGAAGAGACAGCTGTAATTTGACTTGACACAGGAGCCACAGTAGTAGCTTGACCTGACACTAGAAACACAGCTTTAACTTGACTTGCCTTAGGAAGAGCAGCTCTGACTTGACTTGATGCAGGAAACACGGCTCCAGCTTGACTTGACATAGGAACAGCAGCTGTAATCTGACTTGACTTGGAAACTTGACTTGACTCAGGAAGCTCGGCTGCAACTTGACTTGACTTGAAAACTTGACTTGACTCAGGAAATGCAGCTGCAACACTATATGGCTCTGGTATGGCAGCCGTGACGTGACGGAGCTCTGTTCTCGCCGCCATCTTGTGAACGGGCTCCGCCGTCGCCGCCATTGTGTGGACGCGCTCCGACGCGGCCGCCATTTTGTGAACGGGCTCCGCCGTCGTCGCCACTTTGTGCACAGGCTCTGTTGTCGCTGCTGTTGTATGAACGCGCTCCGGCGCGGCCGCCATCTTATGAGCGTGCACCGGCGCGGCCGCCATTACACGGGCGGGTTGCGCGGCCGGCGCTGCCGCGATATCGCGTTGCTTCTCCGCAACATCCACAGTAAGTGAAGAACCGCTGATATGTAGTGCAATGTCAAGGTACTGTCTTAGAGTCCAATGGGGCTGATGCAATGGCATTGAGGAGCCGAAAGGTTCAGAAAGCCCACCACGAAAAAATACCATCAGACACAGATCGTTCATAGCAGTCTGACGTGCTAACGTAATAAAGTCCAAAACGTATTCCTCCACTGATCGCTCACCTTGCTTGAGGAGCATGATCTGGACTGCAGTGTCCTGAGCTGCTGGATCCTTGTTGACGGATTGTTCTGTCACAGGGAGAAACAGACGAGAGGCGAGCGGATCCATTTGCGAGCCTTTATTGACATTACGAGACAAATACATAGTCGAGCAGGCAGGGTCAGACAACAGTAAACGGGAGTGTAAGAGGCGAGACGAGAGAGAATAGTCCATAAACGAGCGATAATCAGAAGGCAGGTGGCGAACAGTCGAGAACGAGGAGCCAGGCGAGAGAATCAAAACACAAGGAACTATGAAACACTAGTCAAAGGGAGAAACACTATAAACAATCCGTGGTTAGCATGGGGAAAGACCGGGGCTTTTATGGTGCTGCTGATTGGTCACATGCGCAGATGCGATCAGCATGATGCATGACGGGAGATGTAGTCCGGGGTGTAGTACAACAGTCAGAGTGTGACGATAGGGTGAGAGTGACATCTGGCGGTAAGCGGACAGCGGGACACCGACCAGATTCGTGACAGTGAGACGGGTGTCTCCGAATTTTATCATCAAAAGTAAGTATAAGTACGAGACATTTTATAATAAAAAAGATAACTGACTGTCTGGTACAGCCTGGGCCATGTACTTAATTAATTACAAATGTTTAAAATATCAAGCTACGTTATTGTGCGTGTTCAGCTCCTGTATTTTGATATTAATATAGAGTGACAGTAATCCATTATGAAAAGTAAGCATGGTTTTATTGTAGTAAAAGTGTAAGTGTAGTAACCATGTTTTTTTATACTAAATAAAAATATGGTTAAACTATAGTTAGTGTATATGTAGTATAATATAGTTACTATGGTTCATGCGTGGTTAATTATGGTTTATTATTGTTATTGTTTTCAAAACTAACTGTGGATGCACCTTTTCCATTGTTTTCCTCAACAGTGTGCAGGGAATTCCTATGGCATCTACATGCTGATGGTAAGAATATTTGATTTGTCAAAGCTGTTAAAAAATAAAATCAAAGTCTTACAGTGTTATTTGTATTTCACAGTAAGCTCTCAGTACCTGTACATCCTGCCCATTAACATTCACAGAGGTAAGAGAGATTTTCACACAAGTATACCATAAAACTACTGTTATGTGTAATTTTGTGTGTGTGTTTTGCACTCTTTTAGGAAGATGTGCCATTGATTCGCCAGTGGTGGTGCATTCAGTTGATGGAGAGGTTTTGCCTAGAAGGGTATGACAGACTCTACAGATAAAATTTCAATATCTCACCTGTATTAAGTCGCTGTTGGCAAGATGATACTAGAAAGGTGTTATACAAATGTGACCCTGGACCACAAAACCAGTCTTAAGTCGCTGGGGTATATTTGTAGTAATAGCTAACAAAACATTGTATGGGTCAAAATTATAGAATTTTCTTTTATGGCAAAAATCAATTGGAATCAAAAGGAAATTAAGTAAAGATCATGTTCCATTAAGATTTTTGTAAAATCCCTACTGTAAATATATCAAAACTTAATTTTTGACTGGTAATATACATTGTTAAAAACTTTATTTGGACAACTTTAAAGGTGATTTTCTCAATATTTTTTTGTACCTTCAGATTCCAGATATTCAAATAGTTGTATCTCGACCAAATATTGTCATATCCTAACAAACCATACATCAGTGGAAAGCTTATTTATTCATTTATAAATCTCAATTTTGAAAAATTGACCCTTATGACTGGTTTTGTGATCCAAGGTCACAAAGCGTGTATACATTTACATATTTTACTAAGGCATGGACAGAGATTTGCTCATTGGACAGAAGACGCATCCCAGCTCCTTCAGGGAACCCTTGAGCCTATTCTTAGAGTGTCAAAATCCACCACCAGACAGTCAACCAGCAGAAGAGTTGTGGTTGAAGAGGACACTGATAAAGTAAATGATTTTAGTGGTCATATATCAAGCAGTTGCAATGCAAGCTGGATAAATAGTTTAATTAGTTTGTGCCATTATTTATATTATATAATATTGTTCACCAGTATAACACTCTTCACCAGGTGCAACAGCCAACCATTGTAAGAGACCTTCATAAAGCTTGGTACTGGGGAAACGATCACAGAGACTTATTCCATGGTGAGGTGACAGAGCCTACTTTTCCACAGATGAACAGTGAAGATCAACAAAATGTGCTCAGGAAGGCCCAGGGGAGTGAATTCCCTGAGGCAAAGGATGCCTTTTTGTTTGTATTTCAGTCTCAATGTGACATGGAAACATTTTTGTCATACTGTGTCGATGAACAAGGCCTGAAGGTCAATGCCATGTTCCTCAGTCAGAAATTGTAGTAAACGAATGAGTGGGTGAGAGAGAAAGACTGAGGGAGGGAAGGAATGAATTAATGAAGAATGGAAGCAGTGAATTCATTGAGTAAATAAATGAATATTGTGTTTTGTTTTGTTTTTCAGATGACATTTGTTAAAGTATGCTGGAAGTAAAACAGTTAAGTAGAACATGAATCAGGTCACTGCATGATAACTATCAGATCACATACAGTCTTGATCTCACTATTTTACAACACTACATAAGTTGTGGCATAGAAAGATCTAACATGATTAGTCTCTGCTACCATAATAATAATGTGCAAACACTTGTTGTGATACAATATTGCAATTGCTTAGAAACAATTTACTTTGAATTACTAAAAGGGTCAAGAGCCCAACTAAAGCAAACACTGATCTCCATGATGGTAGCATCATTTTAACCAATAAAACATCAACATCTGATCCTCTGTAATTCTCAGTAACAGCAGGTGTTCATCACTAATGCACAATCATCATTTAATTAGTCACTTAATTATCAATTACCTTCTCTTACCAACTCTTTGAGGACTTGGGATTTGACTTGAGACTCGCTTGTGACTTGAACAGAAGGACTTGGTTCCACCTCTGGTGAAATCATTTCATCAGTTCATGGGTGGAACAAATATATGGCAGGACTTTTACTTTCTGACCCCTGGAATATCCACCTCTGCCCATCGTTCATCATACCTGTCAAGTATCCCGTTTTGGCCGGGAAAGTCCCGTAATTTACCCGCCGTACTCCCGTATTAGTATTTTCCGTAAATCTCCCGTATTTTAACCTGCGTTATTAAAAAAAAAAAAAAAACGTCTGAGCTCTGTCACTAGCCTTGCGATATCTGCCACCTGCAGTAGCCTACTACAGGTACTGTAGGTGGCAGTTGTCGCGAGGTTAGTGTGTGAGGTCATATGATGAGTTGATGAGTGACGACGCGGGAAAAAAGAAGAAAAAACAGACAGATGATGGACGCCAGGACAGAGAAGGAAGGCACTCCTGCCAAAAAACCAAAACCCTCATGTAAATACCGCGATCAATGGGACAACGAATTTATATTTCTGAAGAAGAGCAGGGTGGGGGACAGTCACGCGTTCTGTAAAATTTGTAACTGCGACTTTAGCATCGCACATGGGGGAAGGAATCATTCCTGGTGATTTTAGCTTTCTTGTCACCTGTCTTAAAATGTAAGGGATACTGGAGTTTGGTTGGGGTGGTGGGACTGCTCGCGGCGGGCGCCGGAAAATTTCCCTTATTTTCAAATCCAAAACTTGACAGGTATGTCGTTCATGTTTATGAGCCGTTCAAAAGAATCGGTTCGTTCGCGAACGTCACAACTCTAAGGTGCAGGGTATTAAATACTAGGTAGGTCGAGTTGATTTCTTTTCATTTTTTTGGGTTGTAGTTTCGGATTTGTTTTTAATAATTTTAAGGTTCTATTTTTAGGCTTATTAGACCTTTCTGTCCATTGTGGGGCTGGTGGACGCAGGGTTAGTGACCATTGAAAACGGTGCTGTGATGTGTCACGTTGTTGCTGCAGGATGGAAGACAGGATACAACGTACGGAACAAATCTAATTTTAATTACTTTCACGAGGAACAGACAGGAACACAGAGCGATATCCACACACGTAGAAACACACTAATCAACAATATGCAACAATAAAGACCGACAGGGAACTAAACACAAGGTGGAACTTAAATACACAAACTAATCAGAACATACACAGGTGAAGACAATGAAACACTCAGGAAGAAACAAGGAGGGCGTGACTAGGGTGACGAGAGGGCTGAGTCCAGGGAGCACATGGTGAAATCACAACAAAAACACACGATGACAATAAGGATACGTGACATTACCCCCCCCTCTCACAAGGCGCGACTCGCGCCGTAACACATACACTGGGGTGGGGGGGTGGGCGCCCTGGAGGTCCGTGCTGGACAGACACCGGGTACTTAGGGGCGTACCTCCAGGGCGGATCAGGGAGTTCAGGAGGCCATGGTGGATCAGGGAGTTCAGGAGGCCATGGCCGGACAGACAGTTCAGGTGGCCATGGCAGATCCGGGGGCTCAGGAGGCCATGGCCGGGTAAACAGTTCAGGTGGCCATGGCGGGTCTGGGGGCTCAGGAGGCCATGGCCGGGTAAACAGTTCAGGTGGCCATGGCGGGTCTGGGGGCTCAGGAGGCCATGGCCGGGTAAACAGTTCAGGTGGCCATGGCGGGTCTGGGGGCTCAGGAGGCCATGGCCGGGTAAACAGTTCAGGTGGCCATGGCGGGTAGCCCCCCCCCAAAATTTTCTTGGGGGAATTTACAGTACTGCCAGCCGTAGGGAGCGCTGGATGAGGTGCTGGCTCAGGAGGGCGCGCTGAAGGAGGAGCCGGCTCAGGAGGGCGCGCTGAAGGAGGAGCCGGCTCAGGAGGGCGTGCTGAAGGAGGAGCCGGCTCAGGAGGGCGCGCTGAAGGAGGAGCCGGCTCAGGAGGGCGCGCTGAAGGAGGAGCCGGCTCAGGAGGGCGCGCTGAAGGAGGAGCCGGCTCAGGAGGGCGCGCTGAAGGAGGAGCCGGCTCAGGAGGGCGCGCTGAAGGAGGAGCCGGCTCAGGAGGGCGCGCTGAAGGAGGAGCCGGCTCAGGAGGGCGAGCTGAGCAGAGCTCCGGCTCTGGAGGGCGAGCTGGGCAGAGCTCCGGCTCTGGAGGGCGAGCTGGGCAGAGCTCCGGCTCTGGAGGGCGAGCTGGGCAGAGCTCCGGCTCTGGAGGGCGAGCTGGGCAGAGCTCCGGCTCTGGAGGGCGAGCTGGGCATTGTCTTGGCTTATGAGAAGCACCAGGAACTTGATTTGACTCAGGAGATGTAGCCGTGACGTGACTTGACTCAGCCGTGACGTGACTTGACTCAGCCGTGACGTGACTTGACTCAGGAACCACAGCCGTGGCTTGACTTGGCTCAGTAGCTGCAGCTGCAACTTGACGTGACTCAGGAACTTGACTTGCCTCGGGAAACGCAGCTGCAATTTGACTTGATTCAGTAGCTGCAACTTGACTTGACTCGGGGAAAACAGCTACAACTTGACTTGACTCAGGAAGGCTGGGCGGAACCAGCGGAGGGTTAAGAAGGCTGGGCGGAACCAGCGGAGGATCAGGAAGGCTGGACGGAACCAGCGGAGGCTCAGGAAGGCTGGACGGAACCAGCGGAGGCTCAGGAAGGCTGGACGGAACCAGCGGAGGCTCAGGAAGGCTGGACGGAACTAGCGGAGGCTCAGGAAGGCTGGACGGAACCAGCGTAGGCTCAGGAAGGCTGGACGGAACCAGCGGAGGCTCAGGAGGGCTGGACATCTTACGTGCAGATTCTGGTGTGGCGGCCATCTTGCGAGCAGGCGCTGGCGTGGCGGCCATCTTGCGAGCAGGCGCTGGCGTGGCGGCCATCTTGCGAGCAGGCGCTGGCGTGGCGGCCATCTTGCGAGCAGGCGCTGGCGTGGCGGCCATCTTGCGAGCAGGCGCTGGCGTGGCGGCCATCTTGCGAGCCGGCGCTGGCGGGCGGCCATCTTGCGAGCAGGCGCTGGCGTGGCGGCCATCTTGCGAGCAGGCGCTGGCGTGGCGGCCCGAGGGACAGGGCTCTGGGCGGTGGCCGGCGGATTAGAGCGCGGGGATGAGGCCGGCCGCATCGGGCTGAGGACAGCGGTGGAGCTCTGGAGGATGACTGGGGATTTGGGACTGGGCTGACGGTTCGAGCCGTTGATACGGTATGTGGAGGTTCTCGGCTTAGGGCAGGCGGGCGCGTTGCGCTGTGTCTGGGAGGAGACTGGAGGATGAGACCTAATCGGACTCTGAACTTCTTCTACTTCAAAATCAGATCCGTTTAAATAGAGAATCAGATTGATTAGCTCGATCAAGGGGAAACTACAAGTGGGAAGCTCGCAGCGTATTGTCTCATCATCCAGCCCCAAAACAAACACAGCGCCAAGAGAAGTTTCGTGCCAGCCTACCTGGTGGGAGAGCTCGATGAATTCCTCCACATACCGTTCCAACTCACGACCGCCCTGCCGCAGTCTCCACAAAGCGTCCTCAGCCCAACTCATCTTCTCTTTATAGGGTCGGTCTTTCTGTCACGTTGTTGCTGCAGGATGGAAGACAGGATACAACGTACGGAACAAATCTAATTTTAATTACTTTCACGAGGAACAGACAGGAACACAGAGCGATATCCACACACGTAGAAACACACTAATCAACAATATGCAACAATAAAGACCGACAGGGAACTAAACACAAGGTGGAACTTAAATACACAAACTAATCAGAACATACACAGGTGAAGACAATGAAACACTCAGGAAGAAACAAGGAGGGCGTGACTAGGGTGACGAGAGGGCTGAGTCCAGGGAGCACATGGTGAAATCACAACAAAAACACACGATGACAATAAGGATACGTGACATGATGTCGTTTCACTTAAAAGCATCGGTAGGATTTTATGTGTTTGAGTAATTTAGTTGGTGGATGGCAGTATTTATGGGAAATGTAGTTGTTTATTTTGTCTTCGTTTTTTTAGGACTTGCTGTTTAGTTGCCACTGCTGTCTTTCTCTTCTTAGTTGTTTTTGTTTATATGTATTTTTTTTTTTTTTTTTTTTGTTTTTTTGTTTTTTTGTGAAATAATTGTGATCCTTATATTGTTATATTGTCATTATGTTTATATTGTTTAGATTCAGTGTTTGTAATTGACCTGGTGTTTTTAAGTGGGCTGCATCGTCTGTTAACAGTCAGTTTTCTGCACATTTCAATTGTGTGGAACCCAGCTAATTCTATTCTCTTTTGTTATTTTAGCGAAACACTCAGGGGTGCTTGGATCTCGGGTCTGGTCCCTTTGGTGGATATCTTTCGATTTGCACTGCATGTTCACTGTGTGTGGTGTAGATATTTTCTTTTGCTGTGTCTGTGTGTGTGTGCGCGTGTGTGTGTGTGTGTGTGTGTACTTCTTTTTAAAACCTGACATTTTTGACATTGTGGGGACCGGCCTGCGGTCCCCACAATGTTAAAAAATTATTAAAAATAGTAAATGATGTTCATCTAAAAGTGTAACGATGCAAACATGTTTCCTGTGAGGGGTAGGTTTAGGGTTAGGGTTGGGTTAGGTTAGGGTAGGTTTAGGGTAAGGGGATAGACAATATCGTTTTGTCAGTATAAAAACTATAGAAGTCTATGGAAAGTCCCCACAAGTCACAAAACAGACGTGTGTGTGTGTGTGTGTGTGTGTGTGTGTGTGTGTGTGTGTGTGTGTTTTATACATTGTCTAGTCCGCCCTGGTGCTTTAGCTTGTAACTAGTCCAAAAGACTTGTGAAACTTGGTTGGATCAGTTTTTATTCTGTTCCTGTGCTGGTAGTAAAACCTACACAGGTGTCTGTTTGTTTGTAACCAGTAACAGTATTCTGTGTATTATAAATCATTAGCCAGTTGATCCTGACTGAAAATGTTTAACAAATAATTTCAACATATTTTTAACATAATGGCAGCCTGTTTCAAACATATATTAATTTTACTAGAATCAAAAGAAGTTACTCATATATCATGTCAAAGATGTAACACTGTTACGCTGTCTGAATTTCCTGTACTGTGTTTATTACTAACCTAGAAGATAATATGATGCATGCTGATAATGGCATTCAGAATATGGCTTTACATTAGTTTTCTGTGTTAATATTTTAAAAGCAAGATCCTTGCATGTGCATAGTTTCAAGAACAATATACATGTTTTATGAATTTATTTGTATAAAATTAAGAAAAATTCAATAATTATGACGTGTTCAGGTGGCTGTATTAATTGTTTAGGGAGCATTGACTGCAACAGTGCAATCATTACTGATATATGATGACACAATGGAGTAATATAGAGTTTTTATCTTATGTTTTAAAGGGTGATTTAAAACATGCACCATGCATTGCTATTGATTTAACTAATTGCTTAAAGGACAATCCTTTCCTTGTTGGTTTTGTTGGTTAAGTTTCACTACCAAGAGTTTTAAAAATTTGTAGTTCCCTCTTGATACTAAACTCGTACTGCGTCGCTAGACGCTATGGGAAAAAGTCCTTTTTTCTCCTTGACTGAAGCCTTTTTTTAATAATATGAGTCTCACCTCAAAAGCGTGCTTTTCAGAACGTGACTCTGCCCCTCGTGCCCTCCCGTTTCCTTCCTCACAGGAGCCTGTGAAGAAGAAACAGTGGGGCAGAGGATCAAAGCGCTGCAAGTTGAGTGAGCTCACGTCAGCCCAGCCCCCACGTGCCTCACATTCTCCACAAAGAGAGGATTCTCCGGTCCTCTTTGCGCGCCCAGACCTGTGTCCCTCTATGCGTGCCTATGCGTCGGCTGGACAGGCTGCCTCAGCGCTACACTCCATGGTGGTCCTACAAGTATTCCAGGCCAAACTCCTCGCTGGAACGGACAAGTGTTCCCTGGACTCCGCCACAATGACGGAGTTGTGAACCGCAACTGACCTGGCGCTGTGCGCTACTAAGGCCACAGCCCAGGCGACCAAACAGGTCCATGGCCAGTTTGGTCGTGCTTGAGCGCTGGCTATAGCTCACACTGACGGAGATCAAGAATGCAGATGCCCAGGTCTCCCCCACGGGCCTGTTAGGACCTGCTGTGGAAGGTTTTGCGCTTCTCTGCAGCTCAGAAGACGTCCCAAGCCTGAGGAAGATTTTATTAACTAAAATATAGAGGAATTGTGTCCAAATTAATTTACTATTATAATTATAATCCTACTTATGTGTTGCTGGGCCTAGCACATTCTATGTTGATGTAAGAGGCCCATAAGTATGGAAAAATAGACAAGCCCATATGGTTATTATTTTAGGGGCCCCACCAGCAGAGCTATGTTATTTTAGGGGCCACTAAGAGGCCTTAAGGAAAACCATCTGTTTCCCATGATAGTATTTACCTTAAGACCCCCGCCCCAGTGAGTTAGGGTGACATGCTTTCGTGCGAAGACCACTATAAAACGGTCCTCAACTGAGTAAAGATTAGTTCTCTATAGACAACTCGGCTTGATTGTCCTCGGCAATAAAGTCTATCTTTTGACATCAAAACCCAAGACTCAAGAGTGATTCTTAGACGGGGAAAGAGGGGAAACCACAACAGAATTGGCGTCACGAACAGGATTCTCGAAAGGACAGCGAGGTGGACCACGGCGAGCCGACTCTGGACGAGCAACACAACAACTTGGCCAAAGGTAAGCAGTTTTGCTTACATAGTTAGGTTGTGTTGTTTTCCAGAGTTTGCTTGTGGTGAGACACTTTACATCCTTCTAAATTTATCGAACTGTAATAATTGGAGGAAAAGAGTTGAAATAAATGGGTTTTGATTCCAAAAGCACTAAATGCATGCATTGATCTGTATTTTCTGTTGAGTTGGCCTTGAGGAGAACAGTGAATTCAGATTTTCATATTTAAGTAGAAGTAGATTAAAAGAGTTAAAAGAGAAGCGCTGGTAAGAAAGTCCTACAAGGTTAGGCAAAAGTCCTACAAGGGTAGGCACTGCAAGGGTTGCCTTTCCTTGAGTTAAGGTCTCAAGTGAAGACAGAGTGCAAACTTGTAAGGTTATTTATTAAGTCCTATGGTTAATGCTCTGTTGGTGTTAGGAAGTTACAGAGGGCTGGAGGAGTAGGCAAAAATCCTGCAGCGTACTGCTTTTTTACTGTGTTGAGAAAAATTTCAGTAAAAGAGCGAGTAGAACTGACAGGTCACTCAGGAAGAGTGTAGTCTATTTAAGTGTATGTGTGGGGTTGATTGTGTAACAGACTCTGCATCTTGTGAGCGGCAGCTGCGGCCCCTCCTGTGTTTCACAGAGAGGAAGCGTAGTTGTTGCCTCGCTTGAGAGGAGCGTGAGCCCGAAATAAGGGACAGTATGAATGTATGAAACCTGTAAACAAGGGACAGTGTGAATGTATGAATCCTGTAAATAAAGGACAGTGTGAATGTATTAGCCCTGGAATTAAAAGGACATGGATAAATGAGTGCAGAGCTCTAAATAATAAAGTGACTTATATGAATTTTATTATAAATAGGTATAAGATATGGACTTTGAAGATTATTGTAGCAAGAGACCAATAAAAATAGGATATACATTTATTATTTAATAATTTATCATAATAGATGAATAAATAAGATTGCACGTGCGTAAAAATGTATATATTATATTTGAAGACGTCTAAAATTTGTATCTTGTTATCCCTGGGAGACAGTATGGAAGTTAATCCATTACAGAGTTTCAAAGATTTGGGTTTGAATTAACTGAAAGATAATTTGTGGAGAGCAATGTTGAATGAGAGCAAGATTGGGTGACCAAATTAATAGAAATTTTGATACATAAGCCATAGATATTTCTCAATAAGAATGTAACTTTGGTGATTAAATATATGTAGGTTGGGAAATTAATTCACCATTACTAGATTATTCTGAACATCTATGTGAATTTAAAAGAAAATTATGATGGTTTTTACCGTAGGCATGTCATGCTGTTGTAGAAAATATTATTTTGTTTAATTGTAATATTCCTAGATAATAAAGGTAGATTACTGCTGTTTTCTGCATTTCCTGCAAAGGAAAAACTGCTTGCTATTTTTCTGCAATGAAGAACTTGCTTTACTAAAATAGAATAAGGGAACTGCTGCTTTAACCAGATGAATGATTTATGAGATAGGACCATTGAAAGATTTGGCTGGAAAGTGAAATTTATATAAAGAGCTAATTGCTCAAGACACAAGTTTGACTAAGGTCAAATTGATTAATGCGGTCTCTGAGTGTTAGAGTTTCAGATGGCTTCGACAACAGTGCCTGGAAAAAAGGAAGCAATGTGCTGGGGTCTGTCTACCAGTGTGGTGAAGAGGCAAAGACAAAGCTGCAGAGAGAAGAAGAGGGAGAAGCAGATGGACTTTCCACCCCCCTCCAGAAAGAGGAGTGCATACTTCTGCATGGAGAAAGGCTGACTCAAAACAGGAAAAGGTGAATCTTTCACTTGAGACTTTTCCTGAGGATGAAGAGAACATCCTGAAATGCAAAACTGTGGCAGGAATGCCAGACTGAGAGGAGGCAGAGAAACAACAAAGACCACACATCACATCAGGCCACCACAGACTGACGACCCAGTGCAACAGACAAACAGCTTCAACAGACTAATGGTCTACACAGAAGAACTTTCATCACTTCCCATTGAGTGCACAGGTGCTGCATACTTAATGATCACTATAGAGACTGCTTCAAATTTGGTTATTATATTAGAGTAATTAGTATTGGTTATTCACTGGTCTCACAGCAGTTCTTTGAATTCTGTGTTTTAACTAACATTCTTGATCTGCTTTTCAACAGTTACCAGTCCAGCCTTAGGTCTTAAAGAAAAGGAATTTTGACAGACAGAATATAGTGCATGACTTACTGATCACACAAAAATGGAGCTGGATTTGGCATAGTGCCTAGAAACCTTGGTGGGAGACAGAGGCCTGCATGGTGAAACAGTGTGGACCCTCAGAAATGAGAAACATATGGGCCTGCCAAGAGTCTCGTTCTATACCAAAACAAGTCTGGGGGGCCTCTCTCTTCCACTCTAGGGAGAAATTTATTATATACATAAGGTATAGAACACGCCTTAAAAAGCTGTATAAAAGGGGCAACGCAAAGAACTTAGTTAGATTTGCTCTGCAGAGGACTTCTCGGCTTTATTCTCTTTGTACACTCAAAAAAATTACTCTTTGAATGAACATAAAAAAATCATGGAAAGGATTTCCACATGATTAACTTGCTTTATTTCAGCATTATGCAATTATGTTATTCCAAATTAATGTACTTACGTTGGGTCAACTTAATTTATTAAGTTTGATTCAACTTATTTACTATGGTTGGGCACAGCTTAATTTAATAGTGTCAGCCCAACTAATTAGCAATGTTTTGGACCAACTAATTTATTTAAGTTAGCCTAACAAAAGTGCTTAATGCTGAAAGAAAGCCATTTAATCACATGGAAATCCTTTCCATGATTTAATTACATTACTTCAAAGAATAGCTTTTGAGTTGAATAAATTAAAACCTTTTTAACAAAGTCTAATGGTGGAAACAACACACAACAAATGAGAAAAGGTGCAATCAAATTGTATTTCCAAAATTATAATGCACATTGTTTTACACAGTTGAATTGCTTGTTGATAACACAAGGAAATATATCTCAAGTTTGTTATGAGAATACAGGGAAATGGGCCCTCTCACTTGCATCCCACTTAATCTACTCTTAACATTTGCACTTTGTACATCTTGCACCTGTGGTTTTATGTGATTGTGAACTCACACAGAAGTTAATAAAAAATATTTACCAAAGTTAGAACATTTTTTGCATAAATATATATTTAAATTTTTTACATTAAAATATTTGAAACATAGGGACATTTTTTAAACAAGTTTCAACAACGTCTACAGTATGGTTGGCATCAAGGGTAAAAACAAGACAAATGGAGATCTTAAAATAAAGTTTAACTCCCAAAATTTGTAAATGTTTAAACTAAAAATTAAACATAGCTTAGTCTTAAAGGGATAGGCTGAACTATCCCTGTAATTTTTTATGAGAAACTGAAAAAATAATTCAGCATACAGCTTTCCTTAAGTGCCAATAGACTGGACCTTGCATCAGAGAGAACATTTTTTAATAAAAACAGAGCACAAAAAAACCCCAGATGAACTCAACACTGATATGGGAAACGGGGCCCTGTCTTTATACTCACATTACCCTTCAAGATTTGCACTTACACCTGTAGTTCCTAAACAACAAAACAGAAGGTACAAGTTTTCTGGTGTAGCTTTTGCTATGGCGATGTTTCTTAACGGGAAAGCAGTGTTTTGAGAACTTGTGCTTTGTTGGATAGTTTGTTTGCATCCAATTCCATAATGATCTTCTGCAGAACCTCAAAAGTGTACTTGAGCTCCTGGGGGTAGCTCAGGTTTAGCGCGTAGACAAGCCCCAGCAACATCACCACAGCAAAAGCTACATTGCCCAACTCACTCATCACTTCCACCCCCTCCAGGACAATACCAACATCCGCGGGGTCATCGCCAGGCTCTGCACCTTCTTGTCGAATGACAAAGATTCCAAATACTGTCTCCGCTATGGCCATTTGAGTGCTTTCATCGACATCCTGTGACAAAAAATAAAATGAACAAGGACAAAGATTTTTTTTACTGATGTGCATTACATGCATATTTATAGCACACAATCTTTACAGTATTACTGTTAAACAGCTATCACTAACTTGACCCATATTCATAATAATGCAAATGTAATCAAATAGCCAATTGACATTAAAATTGTTTAGCTGAGTCGGTGAAATACTTCAACTAAGCCATACCAAGGGCCTGTCTGTTGTAATCATGGGTTCAGTGTTAGTTATTCCATTCGAATAAAGGTATATTGTCTTATTGAAGGAAAAAAAAAAGTATGGGGTGTGTGTGTGTGTGTGTTATTGTCTGAGAGAAAGACAAGGAGAGAGGCTCCCAAACCGGCCTGGTTATTTCCAAAAAGATCAGTAATAAGTTACTTTACCGCAAACAGACATTTGATACACTGTTTTTGTTCATGTATAGAAGAATTACATGATGAAAAAAAACAGGCCAAATAATTTTTATGTGGTAGTGAGTTTTTATTTAAAGGATAATTCTGGTATTTAGCACTTTGAGTCTCTTTTCTGGTTTATGGATGAACTAGAGTCGTGGACACAGAAATGTTGATGATGGGTCCTGTCTCGACTTTTTGACTCGTTTAGAATCGCCTTTGAACGCTTCAGAGTGGCTGTCTACCAGCATTCACAAACATGTCTATAAAACAACACTCAACGTTCGTGTTCAAAACTGTGCAACTCACCGAGTGGTTAGTGGTGTTCGTTGATTATTAAAAACAAATAGCGTAGCGAAATACAGTTTCTGTCGTGTTTTATTTGGCATTTTGTAAAATCCCATTGATTTCTGTTGGAGAACTCAGTGCTCGTTGATATTACTGCGCTTCAGACTCAAATATCGAGCGAAAGTTTATACGCGGTTGTGAGGTATCTGAAAAAATAGTTCCACTATAGCAAATAACACGGATTGAAATCATACATTGCGCCTATATATTTGTTTTTAATCATCAACGAACACCACTAGCCACTCAGTGAGTTGCACAGTTTTGAAAACGAATGTTAAGGGTTGTTTTAAGTACATGTTTATGAGTGCCAACTATCGTCACGTATGTTAGCATGAATGTGCCAGCATAACATTAACGGCCTGAGTACAAAAATAACAAACAAGCATGACCAAATATTGCTGAAAATGATGGACAGTCTGCTGATGACTTTATACACATCGTTTTGTAGATGGATGAAAACAGATTTTATCTTACCTTTTCCAAATGAACTCCAGGCACGCCAGGTAAGTTCTTCATGTGATAATCTCGTTATTTTCCGAAGCCCGCGGTTTGTCATCTCGCGTGATCTCGCTAATCCATTTTCAGTGCAAGATCAGTCTGACTATATTGAATCACGTTATCTCAACATGACTGAATTTAACAAATGTTAATTTGTTGAATTTCATGCTTATCCTACATTATGTTATCACGTTCACCTTTGAAACATGAAATAATTTTGTTAAAATTACACGTTACGCTTGTTTTAATGTAATAACCAGCTAATTTCCTTTTTTTGAGTGTAAATAACGCCTATCATCTGAAATTAAGACCAAAGGCTCTGAGTGTGGTTCTTCAGCAGAACGGGCAAGAACCACCGCTATTTAATTAAACTAGGGAAAGGTACAACTGAACTGTCAACAAGAATGCTGAGTTCTTATGAAGAAGACTCTAACAGACAAAAATAGGGCTGATAAAATACAAATATTGGTCACTCCATTTTGTTTAATGGTCATTTTCTAGGACTAGATTAAATAAGAATAATATGTCTGCAAAGTTCCAAAATTATGAAATCACAAATGTTGTCATCACTGGGGGTAACAAGATAGAAATTATTTTGGCCATGGATCCTAGATCATGTGGAGATCTCCAATCCTCTTTTTAGATAGCATGACTAAAATTCAAAGTAGACAAACATGTGACATTTGAGAAATTACAATCGGCTTTCTCAATTGCACAGTACCTGAGCTAATTATTCCAAACAAAATAGTTTATTAAATTTTGTTGAAAAAAGAGGTTGCACAAAAAATTAAACTTGATTTTAGCCTAAGAGTGGGGTGTGAAAGGGTGTGAAAAAGTGTGAATGATGGTGTGCAATGGTGTGACATGGAGTGAAAGAAGATGTCTGACGAGACACTGAGGCAAATCAATTAAATTGCCAAAACAGCTGTATGCAAAAATTTAAATGTGGGCCCACAGGGCAGATTATGGCCTTAAAATGACCCTGGATGAATTGGTTAAGTTTCCGGGTCAGCACCTAAGTTATTGTTGTGGCGAAAAGAAAACGAGTGCCACACTTGCGCAGCGTATTACGTGGGAAGGCAAAGCAAGGAAGCTTGCTCTGTCCACCCCACTGCTAACTTTCTTTTCCAGCATCCCAGGATGGAGCTGATTCTGTGTCAAAAGGATAAATATTGTCTTTCTGATTGTTAACATTAATAAAGTGGGTTGAGTGTTTTCCAGGGTAAACAGCCTATGCTACTTAGCAAAATAGACCAAAAAATTTTATCCAGTGATAGAGGGACTAAATGTATAAGACAAAAAGAAAACTTAATTAGCAAATTGTTGACAATAACATTGAAATTAATCAAAAATAGTTAGGATGAAACAATTTAATAAAGCCAAATTCTTTATTATAGAAAATGGGTATTAACCCTGCTCTTTATGTTAATACAATGGATTGCAAACAGATGTATGAGAAGCCAAAAAGCGGCCAGGACAGCCCTCAACCCACTTGAGATTTCTACAGGTCTCACCGAAAAGGACGACTGGCCAAATGAAAAAAATGAATATGCCTGATATCACTAACCAAAACTCTGAAAGTTTCCATTTACAGGCAACAGCAGTTCTATCAAGGCCAGGGAAGGTTTGCCCCACAAGTGTATGCAGTTATGATCTCAAGGGGAATATCACATTGATCAGCAAAACGGTCCACATCTCTCTCCCTAAAACACGCCAACTAGCTTCAACAACCCTACACAGCATGGAGTGAGGGATCAAGGGCGTGCTAGTAACGACCCTCCCTTGCCAACGAGGGAAAGACCATTGCAACGACTCGCAAAGAGTCACCCTGGTGAAGATGGAAAAAGGGGGAAGGAAATGTGGAGCTGACAAGAAGGGAGAACACGAGAAAGAAAGACAGAATCAGAGAATGAAGAAGACATGTAAAACTGTGTCATGAAAGAATTTTAATATCAGAAGGATTAGGGAGGCAGGATATTTTTCTTCTCCCCTGAAGTAAAATGTATATGTGGGGGAAAGATGCTCATGGTTTTGACTGTTGTGCGAAAGGGGGAAGTGACAAGGAAAGTTAAGCAACAAGAGTCTTGGTCACCACACTTGAATGCAAAGTTAGAGGATTTTTGGTCCACATGGGAGACTTAGGATAGATATAGGGTCAGAAAGGGAATAATAGCTCAATCTTCACTACAACTGAACCGGGACTGTAGGAAAAACAACATAGGAATGTTGATGAGAATTATGATATGTAGGAAGATGATACCAAGCTAAATGTTTTATGGGAAACAGCACAAACAATTAATGATAATTGGGCAACTTTCACAACCGTTAAACTAAAAAGACTGCCTATTCTGTTCTAAAACACAGATGAGCCAAGTAATAGTAGTCCCTAATCCATTCAGTTATGAACACTGTACTGAATTCAACAGAAACTTTTGTCATTTGGAGAAAGTCTTCAGACCTCATTGTCCAGCTGAATGTCTAGGCTCCCTACGCAATGCTAAACAAAAACCATACTACAAGCATATACCTCGACTGAGAGCTAAATGTAGAAGCTTAGATATAACTGAAGATTTGAAAATACAAGTTGATCAAGTAGAGATTCCACTATGGTACACCATAGACTACAGCAAAGAATATGAGGGCTTTGTTAAACCCACAGGGGTTGTAAATATAGGACAATTCAAGGGGAAATGCAGTGTCGTTTGGGGATTTAGATACAACGATATTTCGAAGTGTTGATGATTCTAGAGATTTTCCACCCCTTCGGGCATCAGGAATAAGCAAAAGCGAACCAATTTGGCCAGCTAAAACCTGTAAAAATCAAACTATATCATTACCTAATGCAGACCTATATAAAGACCAAAGTATAGCATTAGCTGATTTCTTTTGGATGTGCGGAAAAAGGAAACTTTTGTCTGCCCTACCATTAGGATGGAGAGGTAAATGCACGAGAGTAAGATTAGTGCAAGAACTCCATATAATAGAATGGGATTCAAAATCCTCATTAGGGAAAAATGAAACAATTAATCACAAAGTTAAGAGAAACTATATACCCGATCCTAAAGTATATATAGATTCAATAGGCCAACCCAGAGGTATACCAAATCAATTCAAGGCACGAGATGAAGTCAAATCAGGTCTTGAATCAATATTCATTTGGATTTCACAAAATAAAAATACAGAATGAATATATTACATATACTACAATCAACAAAGGTTCATTAATTATATCAACGAAGCATTAATTTCTTTAGGAGAACAATTAGATGCAACCAGTAAAATGACATGGCAAAATAGATTAGCCCTAATTTGATGTTAGCAGACAAAGGAGGGATGTGCGTCTTATTCGGAGACCTATGTTATAAATATATCCCTAACAATACAGCACCAGAAGGAGCATTTACAAAAGCCATGACCAAACTTAAGGAATTACAAGTAGAAATGGCAACTAATGCTAGAAGAGATGAAAAAACATTGGATTGGTTTAATTTAAAATTAGGATCATGGGGAGCATGGCTAGTAAAATTAGGAATACTCTTGGGAGTGACAATCGGAATAGGAGGATTGCTATTTTGCTGTATACTACCATTATTAAAATCCCTAGTTATCAAGGCCACACTTAAACAAATGGACATATTAAGGTATCAAGATGATGGAAAAAAGAATCTGACTCAACATGAATGTTCTCAAGACTTGCTTTACAAAACTGCATTGCAATTACATCTGGCAGATGAGATTTCAACTTCTTCTGACGATGAATAAGCCAAATCTATCTGTAATCTACATTTATTATATGTGTTTTATTTCAATATCAAATGTTATGTATGTTTTATTTTGTTTCATATTGTATATATTTTGTTTGGTTTCTCTTTTTGGTTTAGTATTATTCTTATGTACTCTTATTTTCATTGTTCTATATGTATTTTACGTAACTGTGACAACCACAGGCAAGGCTAAACCAAGTGCACGAACAGACTTTAAACATTTTTATAACCCTCTTTGTATTCAGTTAGGAAAAGTATGTTAAGGTGTCAGGGTCTTTTACTCCCTTCTAGCCAAAAGATAAAGGGGAGATGTTTGGCTCTAACATCTTCCGGAATGCCGTGGCATGATTTAGTTAATTGATAATGAAACATAATGACTTTATTTTTGTCACTGAGTAGTAATTACTAAGAAGCTGGATCTTGACACAGCACTCCGGAGAAGGTGAGACGTAAACGTCTCAAAGGGGGAATATGAGGAAGATTTTATTAACTAAAATATAGAGGAATTGTGTCCAAATTAATTTACTATTATAATTATAGTCCTACTTATGTGTTGCTGGGCCTAGCACATTCTATGTTGATGTAAGAGGCCCATAAGTATGGAAAAATAGACAAGCCCATATGGTTATTATTTTAGGGGCCCCACCAGCAGAGCTATGTTATTTTAGGGGCCACTAAGAGGCCTTAAGGAAAACCATCTGTTTCCCATGATAGTATTTACCTTAAGACCCCCGCCCCAGTGAGTTAGGGTGACATGCTTTCATGCGAAGACCACTATAAAACGGTCCTCAACCGAGTAAAGATTAGTTCTCTATAGACAACTCGGCTTGATTGTCCTCGGCAATAAAGTCTATCTTTTGACATCAAAACCCAAGACTCAAGAGTGATTCTTAGACGGGGAAAGAGGGGAAACCACAACAAGCCATGCGACACTCCCTGCCGAAATGCTCCAGCTCTGCAGCTGCTTCCGGCCGGCCCAAGTCTGCGCCGCCTCAGCAGCCTGTGAAAACTTCTCCAGTCACCAAGCCAGGCCTGAGCCTAGACAGCGCTCCCGCTCGGCCAGATGCTACCCCTGATGCAAAATTCCTCTTTCACCTGTAAAGGGTGTCTCGCCTCGTCACAACGGCCAGCCAGCACATCCTCAATTACCTCGACGACTGGCTCGTTCTAGCCCAGTCAGAGGCAGAGCTGTTATCCCACAGATCACTTCTTCTCAGCCACTTGGAAAGCCTGGGACTCGAGGTCAATTTGGCCAAGAGCGCACTGCATCCCAGCCAACGAATCTTCTTTCTGGGAGCAGTTTTCGACTCAACCCAGATGAGGGCAATAGTCGTGCCAGGTCGAGGTCTGGCAATACAGGGCCTGTGTAGAAGCCCTGATCCTCTGGAAGAACTCTCAATGGATGGAGAGAGGCATGCCCCTGGGTATGGTCTGCAGGAGGAAGGTGGTCACAACAGATGCTTCTAACACGGGTTGGGGAGCCCTGTGCGATGGCAAACCAGTTTTTGGCCTTTGGACGAAAGCACAAGAAGGGATTTACATCAACTGCCTAGAGATGTTGGCAGTGGGTCAAGCCCTTCAGTTCTTTTTGCCAGATCTGAAAGGACATCATGTGCTGGTCCACTCGGACAGCATGTTGGTGGTGTCTTATATAAATCGCCAGGGGGGGACTTTCCTCCAAGCGCCTCTTCACTTTAGTGGAGGGTCTTCTGGAGTGGGCTCAGCTCAACCTTCCTCATTGAACCGAGGTTACGACAGTAACCGAGTACGTTACTTACTTGTGGAAAATAGTACCAAAGTGATTATAAATTACAAATCAAATTCTGATTATGTGATACAATCATCTTTTTTCAAGCAGAGGTTATATGAAAGCAAACATTTTAAACCCTAATAAAAACAGGTTTTGAATGAACAACTAATACCAATTATGAAAATAGTACCTATGTGCTTAAAATCTTTAACTTACTTTCAGCATCAGTTGAGAGAACAATGGTTAAAGTAAGAATTGTTATGTACAGCTCCATCTTAATTGATAAGAGTCGAACAAACATCGGCATGAAAATGATATGGAATAAGGCAAGTTAGCTTTTGTATCATCCACTCAGAGTTTGACCCACCCACACAGTTTGTCATTCACCTGTCTAGCAGATCACTAATCTTATCTAATGTTTTGATTCCTTCAGTCTGCAGGTGTAAATACAAAAGTGCAGTAACAAACTGCTTTTTTTACTGCAAAGAGGAGCAGAGGAAATAGAGACTGACAGTCATTTTTAAAATAGTTGTAAATCTTTTTCACAAATAAGTTACTTTTTAACAAATAATGATGCAGTGTAACAAAATGTTATTTTTATTTGACCCTGGATAGCATAAAGAATAAAGAAATAAAGAAACATTCTGCAAAAAAGATGTCTATTTGGCTTAGATAAACACAATATTACTCTTACTATTTCTCCAGTATGCAGGCTACTATACACAACATGTATTTGAGTTTACCGTAGTGTACATATAGGTTTTTTTTTCAATGCATGGAATAGCCAGAGGATCTACACGTTATTCACCCTGAATGCACTTTAACGTCATCTTTACTAGTCAAAGGAGCTGCTGTTACTGTGGCACAGACCAGAATGAAATTACACTACCACACACTTTGGGCCTCTCTTCCTGTGACAGCTCTCTGGACGCTGACACAACGCCAAGTCCAACTGCTGTAGGTGCACAAAAATTAACTGATATCAGCTCTCAGTGACATCTTTGGTCCCCTTTATGATAGCAGCAAGTTTCACAAATGTTTACAGAGCAAGCAGGAACCCAGTGTGCCTGTTGCTTTCTCTATTTCTGTTTTATTACATGACAGAAAGTCTAAGGCCTATTATGCGTCAAACTAAGATTGCTGTGAAGACAAGTAATGCTGTCAAATTAGCACTTTTAACATCTGCACATCTAAAAATAAATCACTTCTGGTCAATTACTTTATAACCACAAACAACCTGGATTTTATGTTTCTAAATGAAATGTGGCTAGAGGACAGCTGTGCAACAGTTCTCAATGTAGACCCAAAACATTTCTACAGATTTCTACAAATATACATTCACATTTGTATTTATTTCTATTCGTTATTTAATTGATTTAATTAATTCATTTATAGGAGTGAGCTTGTGATTTTCAAACCAAAAACACCTTGTTGAAAAGTCAAAATCACCCTTTTTAAATACTTGTTGGAATTTTACTCATTTGTCAAGTATTTTTATTTATTTATTTGTTTTATTATTTACCACTACAATATTTGTACAGCATTTATTAAAATTGAATAATATGTTTGCGACAGAATCATGTAATTTGTTTTTACAACCTCTAGATGACAGTATTACATCAACAGTAAATATCACAGAAATTTAAAATGACCAGGAAGTTTGTGAAATATTCATAACCACAGGATGGCAGTCTAAGCCCTGTGAAGGCCATCCATCCAGGAAACTTTCCTGCCTTTGGCCTGAAGGTTTGGAATATGGTCGAGCATTAAAGGACAAGTGAATGAAATTAAATGAATCAATGCAAGATGCCAGTCTAGTAGTTAGTTTTAAGGGATTTCTCTGTGAAATAGTTGCATTGTAACATTGTAGAATCTCAGAATAAAACATTCTGTTCTATGGCACAACTGTTCATCAACAAAATTAATTATCGTTGAGATTACAATATGAATTTATAGGGGATTTTTGATCAGACTGGCAAATCATTAGGCCTATTGTCAGACTGATGCTTCAGGGTTCCTGCAACACAGCTAGTTTGCGTATGTTATCTCTTCACTAATGTCAAACCAGTTTCAGAAAGTCCCCAGAGACCCATGACTGCCAAAAACACAGCCAAACCTGCTCCAGGTATTTGGGTTTGTGATACTTCCTCATACAATAGTCACATCATTATAAGATAGTGTATTAATCATGTGAAAGTTACCGTCATTTTTTATAAAAAATATATCTCATTCTGCTGCTCATAACGGTTACATGGAAGTATTTTATCATTTAACATTAAATAATTGTCTTGAACACATCTTCCAATGTTCGATTGTATAAATGCAAACAACCAACCAAACAAGCAAGCAAATACAATTTTATTTATTTATTTATTTATTTATTTAATGTCAACTTATATATAAGCTATATATAAGCCATCTTGAGTCTTGTGTATCTGATTTGGCTCACACATCAGAAAATAAACACTGACATTATCCCCCAAAATGCTGACAATAAATTCACCATATGGTTCAGTTTCAGAGGCTTGGCATTTCACAAACAAAACCACAGCCATTGACTAGTTATGACATGTCTTTCCTTAACCACTTTCTAAAACCATCCAATTGCAGGAGAGATATTTTGTTATA
Source organism: Labeo rohita (assembly GCF_022985175.1). NCBI lineage: Eukaryota > Metazoa > Chordata > Actinopteri > Cypriniformes > Cyprinidae > Labeo > Labeo rohita. The sequence continues at coordinate 9,945,098 of NC_066876.1, read as the reverse complement.
TATGCAGTCTCTGAGGAAATTGAAATCTAAACATTATTCAGTTCTAAATATTGTCATTTTAAAATCAGAAGCACTTTTTCCCTGACTGTAAACAGTCAAGTTACTCATTGCAAATGTAAATTTTAAATAGTAAAGAAAATATTTAAGCATTTTATAAATAAGATAACTTTACTCAGATCAATTGAGATGATACATGGATCAACCCTATAAACTTCACCCTTAAAGGTCTGCAAATGTTTGTGAGAAACTACCATATATATGTCAGGTTTTACATTTTTCCTAAGAACAATTTGACTTATTTAGGGATATTACTATTTATGTGGAATTATTAAAAGAAAAAAATAAACCATGATTTTGTCAAATAAAATGGCTTTGAGGGCAAACTAGCTAAATGAATATGTATCTTTCAGTTTATGTTTCACTGGTCACATGAAACTTCAGCCACAAACTAGTCTGGGGAAATTTCCTCAGCCACTGATCTACCAATGAGAGGAGGGAAAGATTTACGTGTCACCAGTTTCTAGGTTGATTAAAGACCGCTTTCTTTCAAAGGGCCTTAATGAAAGATGAAGTATGTATGTAGTGTAGGTTACACAAAAATATCAATGATATATATGAACAGTGCAGATTTCCTTATAAAATAGTCACATGGTAATACGAAACTGTATTAATAATGTGAAAGTTACCAGCATATTTACTTTACTCTGCTACTCATTGAGAAATAAATAAAGCTTTTTAAACAGGCCTATGTTTCATATGGTACATTTTTACTTTTTTTTTTTTTTTTTTTTTTTTTTTTAGCTAAATTAGATATAGGTTATTTGATTCTCCATCTGTGGTCCTGTATTTCTGGTTTGGCTTACTCATCAGAAAGTAAACACACTGATAAATGCTGACAATAAACTCTCTCTTTGTAAACAGTCAAGTTACTAATTGCAAATTTAAATAGGAAAGAAAATATTTTATGTTTAAAATAAGGTAAAGAGGGAAAGATTTACACGTCACCAGTTGGTAGCATTAGTCACCACGGTTCTGTAAAATAAAATGGCTTTGAGGGCAAACTAACAAAATTAATATGAATTTTTCAGTTGGTTTCATTGGTATCTTTAGTCACATGAAACTTCAGCCAAAAACCAGTTTGGGGAATTCCTCTGCCACTGATCTACCAATGAGAGGAGGGAAAGGTTTACATGTCACCAGTTTCTAAGTTAATTGAAGGTGGTGAAGGCAGGAATTCCTTTTTTAAAAAATTAACAGTCCACAATTGCTTTAAACACATCTTCCAATGTTTAATTTGTCTTAATGCAAGCAACTAACCAACCAAACAAGCAAACATAATTTTAATTAATTCATTCATTCATTCATTCATTCATTTCTAATTTTTAACTTTATGGGTTGATTAAAGTTGCCTTTTTTAAAGACTGCTTTCTTTCAAAGGGCCTTAATGAAAGATGAAGTATGTATGTAGTCACTTAAAATATGGTGTCACGTGTTGTTTCTGTTTTCCCTGTTCTCCTGCCTTCTATTTCTGTTCCTCATGTGTTGCTATGGTTTTTGATTAATTACCCCACACCTGTTATTTATTTCCTCCCATTTGTCCTAGTATTTAAACTCCATTCTGTTCAGTCATTGGGTGTCTGTTCTCAGTCTATATTAGTTGTGTGTTCACCCTGTCTGCCTGGTTTTCCATTATTATTAAAATCACTTAAAACTGAATTCTCAGATCGTCATCTTCCTGCCTGCTATACACACCTGACAGTAGGTCACAAACATATCAATGATATCTATGAATAAGTGCAGATTTCCTTATAAATTAGTCACATGGTAATACAAAACTGTATTAACAATGTGAAAGTTACCATCATATTTACATTATTTTGCTAGAACACACGCTTTTGAAATTCAACAATTTGGTCAAAGCTGGCAAAAGTGTTATTTTGCCGTTGCATTGACTTGAATTTAAAAATCTGTCTAAAAAAAAAAAATATGTATATATATATATATGTATGACATTGTTTTATATCACAACTTTAAAGGCTGTGTCTTGTTACAGATTATCAAACATTTTGGTGGTGGTTTTAGCCACAGAACTATAATAGAACACCCCAGCTAGGAATGTTATTGTTGTGAGAATACTCGGAGAACATTATGTTCTGGTAATGTTTTCAGTGGCAAGTTTTAATTTAGTTCCCAGAATATAAAAGGTAGAATAACATTCTACAAATGTTTATTAATAACAACATTATCCTCTAACATTTTAATAGATTTAAGTGGGAAGCTTCACATTGGATATTGGATGTGGACTCAAATGATGCTCAGAAGTCAAATTTCAGTCGAAAGTAAAAACCCAATCTTTATTTACACAAGGTCTTACTGAGTTTAACAGAGGTTTAAATGTGGATGTCCATTTAAAAGTAATAGTTTGGTTTGATGTTACCATTATAGTGAGAAGTGTTTGCTTTAGTTGGGCAAATTGACTCCTGATTTTCTAATGGTTTTTGCTAGTTGCTGTAGTTGTGTTTGTTATGGCAAAAGCAGGATAATAAAAATGTGGTCAGCTGGTGGTCGTTAGTGATGGGAAGTTCGGATCATTTTACCGACTCGGTCCATTGAGTCTCGTTCAACAAAATGAACGAATCTTTTTTCGAGTCATTTCGTTCATTTTAGCAAAATATAATTAAAATGTTACGTTTTACCTCCCTAACACATCTACTGCTTACACAAACGTTGATCACACTACAAACAAAACAAAACTATAATGCTATAAGAAACAGAAAAGATTCATTCATTGTTTACCTGGGTCTTTAGTCTATGATTCGCTCACCTCGCCTCTTATCTGACAAGTTTTCGGGTTTGAGTTGTTCGTTCATCACGTGACAGCCCAATTAGCTAACCAACGCAGTCTGAGCCGGAAAGAGAATTGATTAGTTCATCTCTCGAGTCCTCGGGTTTGAGTCGTTCGTTCATCACGTGACATCCCCGTAATGTTAACCTATGCAGCCTGAGCCGGAAAGAGAATTGATTAGTTCATCTTTTGAGTCTTCGGGTTTGAGTGGTTCGTTCATCACGTGACATCCCCGTAATGTTAACCTATGCAGTCTGAGCCGGAAGGAGAATTGATTAGTTCATCTTTTGAGTCTTCGGGTTTGAGTCGTTCGTTCATCACGTGACAGCCCCATAAGGTGAACGAACGACTCTAAAACAGGTGAACTAATTCCAGTACAGGACCTAATAGGATGTTGCGCATGCGCGACTGAACGAATCACTCCCCGAGGCGACTCGTTCGTCCCGAGTCACATTAAAGATTCGTTCAAAATGAACGAATCGTTCAAGAACGACCCATCACTAGTGGTCATCTATGATGATAATGATATAGTGATCTGATTTTGTGTAGATAAACTCAGTTGTTCATTGTGGCTATTTAATAGTTCTGAAAATTTTTAAGTTTCAAAAGCAGCCAAATGTTTTTGACACAAAAATCAAGTATCAGTGTATGAATCTCAACAGTGGTGACTTGCTGCAATGTATTATGGCTGCATCATACAAAACTCATCTAGGGCTCCCAGAATGCATTGCAGAATGAAGCATGTCACCATTGTTGAGATTCATACACTGATTCATGATGCTTGTGTCTGTCGAAGAACTGAACAGTGTATTTAAAAAAAAAAAGTAAATACAGATAGAAATACAGATTACTTCATCTGAACATTACTGGATTTTACAGCTTTAAAGCACATTATAGTCACCAATACAAACTTACTAACATAAGTTAGTCTGTAGACATGATCAGATCACTACCTGATGACATCATTAACATCAGTATATAGTCAACATCATCTGATCACAGTTTTTCTTGCAGTTCTTGCCATGACAAATATAGTTACAACTACTAAAGAAAGGACTGAGAAGTGTCAAGTTGTCCAACTAAAGCAAACACTTCTCACCATAATGGTGACATCAAACCAAACTATTACTTTCAATCAACATCTAAACCTCTGTTAATTTCAATAAAAACTTGTGTAAATTTATGACAGAAATAATACCAATCTGGTTCATAATAAGTGAAGCTGGTAATGCTGTTTTTGGAGTTATTTAAAGATGCTGGAGCTTGACTTTAAACAAAGGTTGGGTTTTCACTTTCAACCAAAATGTGACAAATGTGTGACTTCAAACAAAGTCCACATCTAGTGTGATGGGAATCTTTATTAGAATGTTAGAGGATAATGTTCTTACAATGTGAACAATAAACATTTGTGGAATGTTTTTAGGGAATGTGATCCTACCTTTTAGGAGAGAATATTATGGGAACTAAAATAAAACTTGCCGCTGAAAACATTCCCAGAATATGAAATATTTCTAGCTGGGACATACTATTAAAAATAAAAGCAATACATAATTTAGTTAAAAATAAATACAATCTTCTATCTCCGGTTTAAAGACTGTGCCTTGTTACAGATTTAATAAAGAATATTTTGCAGTAGTTTTCATTGTCAAAAGTGATGCAGAAGTCACGCTATTGACATTTAAAAATAACTTGTGAAACCTTCCAAAGGATGTGTTTTGTTACTGGTTTCTAAAAGAACATTTTGGTGGTGGTTATAGTCACATAACTATAATAGAACACATACTATTGAAAATGAAAGCAATACATAATTTAGTTTGAAATAAATAGTCTTCTATCTCAGCTTCAAAGACTGTGTCTTGTCACAGATTTAAAAACAAACATTTTGCAGTAGTTTTCATTGTCAAAAGTGATGCAGAAGTCACGCTATTGACATTAAAAAAATTGCTTGTGAAACCTTCAAAGGAGTGTCCTGTGTTACTGCCCCCTAGAGGAACATACTGCTGTTTTGACTTTTGAGTTTGACATTCAAACATAAATTTATTTAAAATCAATACAGTCTTCTGTTTCAACTTTAAAACATGTGTCTTGTTTCTGATTCTCAAATGCACATTTCAATTCAGGTTTTACTGTCATATGTCATTCGGGACAAATGCTATTAAATTAAAATTTAAATCTGTCAATACATTAATTTAATTGCATGCAGTTTTCCATCACAACTTCAAAAGCTGTGTCTTGTTAATGGTTTCTAGAAGAATATTTTAATGTTGGTTTCAGTCACAGAATTATAAGAGAACACATGCAACTCAAACTGAATTTCCAATTCAATACATCAATTAGAAAAAAAAAAAAAAAAAAAAATTCAAGGGTCTGTTTTGTTTCTTTAATAACACTATTTTTTTTTTTTTTTTTTTTTTTTTGAGAAAAAAACAGTCCATATATAGTATATTATTTTATTGATATATAATACATAAATTATCATATGAGTATGGAACAATACAAATTACGATGTAGCAAAATACAATGTAGCTCTAGATATAAATAAACATACATACATAAATATTTCATTATGCATTACCACCGCCTAAATAGTACAGTCTAGCACTCTTAAGAAAGGCAGTATATTATTCTAGGTTGTTTTTTTTTTTGTTTGTTTTTTTTTAAAAAAGATACTGTACATTTGAGTAAAATATTGAGGACGGTCCCATATGTTATTTCAGTGATAAGTAATATAGAAAATTTATTCAAACAGGAAATGATACTGCTCAATGAACACTGATATTAAAAAATAAATAATTAAATAAATAAAATAATAATAAAAAACAGCAAAAATCATGTTTAATAATTACAATAATTAGATGACTGCAACTGACAACTGTGAAAAAAGAAGAATTATTGGAAAAAAAAATGTTTTAATTAATTAAATAATTAATTAATTAATGTATTTATTTGTTTATTTAAATCGTTTATTTTGGAGGGTAACGTTTAAATGTTTTGATTCTAAGTAACAGTTGGTAAACAATAAATAAATATAGACCATTTCGCTAGAGACACTGGTCCAGTACCGCTTCCTGTTTTTTTTTTTTTTTTTTTTTTTTTTTTTTAATTTCACATATACAAATACATCTTAAAGATGCTAATGTAACATTTTCATTCAGTCAAATGTTATGTTGGTTGTATTTTTTGTGATGTTTGTGTAAAGTAAAAAAAAAAAAAAAGAAAAAAAGAAACACAAAGTGTATCGGGACCAGTATGTTTACATCTAGCGAAATGGTCTATAAACATTTGCTCACTGTCATAGAGTACAAAGGGTCAATTTGACTCCACTACTGGGACTTAATCTGACTTACAGTTCTATGAAGAGACAATTGTGGTCAAGTGTTTTTTTTTTTTTTTTGTTTTTTTTTTTTTTAGAACTGTTCTAAAGTCCTAAAGTAAGACATTTTGCATCAAAGATGTTTACATATAGTCCACAAGACAAACTAATAGATGAAATACGTCAGAAGATTCAGAAAGAAACCTATATGTTTCCCAGAAGACAAAATTACTACAATTTACCCAAAGAGACTTGGAGAATAGTGGACAGTTCTGAAGAATAGTGGACAGTTTAACTGCTCAAGACATATAAAGGGAAAAAAAGGAATTTACAGGATTTTTTTAATGTTTAATTCAATAGCATGTGTTCTGAATGACATATGACAGTAAAACCTGAACTGAAATGTTCATTTGGGAATCAGAAACAAGACACACCTTTTGAAGTTGAAACAGAAAACTGTACTGATTTTAAATAAATTTATAAGTTTGAATGTCAAACTCAGTCAAAACAGCAGTATGTTCCTCTAGGGGGCAGTGATACAGGACACTCTTAGGAAGGTTTCACAAACGATTTTTAAATGTCAATAGTGTGCCTTCGGCATCACTTTTGACAATGAAAACTACTGCAAAATGTTCTTTATGAAATCTGTAACAAGACACAGCCTTTGAAGCTGAGATAGAAGATTGTATTTATTTTTAACTAAATTATGTATTGCTTTCATTTTCAATAGTATGTGTTGTATTATAGTTACATGGCTAAAACCACCATCAAAATGTTCTTACAGGAATCAGTAATAAGACACATTCTTTAGATTTGAGAAAGAAAACTGCAATCATTTTAAATTAATTTATTAACAAATTTGAATTTAATTTAATAGCATGTATCCTGATTTACACATGACAGTAAAACTTGCATGGAAATGCTCTTTTAGGCCCAAGGAACAAGACACAGCCTTTGCAGTTGAGACGGAAAACTATGCATTTTAAATGAATTTATTAAAATAGTTTGAATGTCAAACTCAGTCAAATCAACAGTATGTTCCTCTAGGGGGCAATAATACAGGACACTCTTTGGAAGGTTTTGCGAAAGTGATTTTTAAATGTCAATAGCGTGACTTCTGCATCACTTTTGACAATGAAAACTACTGCAAAATATTTATGAAATTTGTAACAAGACACAGCCTTTGAAGCTGAGATAGAAGATTGTATTTATTTCAAACTAAATTATGTATTGGTTTCATTTTCAATAGCATGTGTTGTATTATAGTTATATGACTAAAACATCATCAAAATATTCTTGTAGGAATCAGAAACAAGACACATTCTTTGAAGTTAAGATAGAAGAGCGTATGTACTTTACATCGATTGACCTACTCGTTGATATTTCAATATCATGTGCTGTGTTATATTTTTGTGAATAAAACCAACATTTAAATGTTCGTCTATGAACCAGTAACAAGACACAGCCTTTGAAATTGAGATGGAAAACTGTATGTTTCAAAAATGAATGTGTTAACAGATTCAAATTTAATTCAATAGCGTACATCCTGATTTACATTTGATAGTGAACGATGGCTGTAAATATTGATCTTTGAACAAGTAACAAGACACACCACCTGGAGTTTACATATCAAACTGTGCATTCTAAAATCAATTTATTTAAACTTCTGAATGTCAAATTTGGTCAAAACAAGTTCAGTATCTTCCTGTAGGGGGCGGTAAACTGCACAATCTTTGTCATGCTTTACAAGCTTTTTCTCAATGGTTTTATTTCAATAACTTTTGTTGTGCTATAGATCTGTGAATAAAACATATATCTAAATGTTCTTTTATGAACCAGTAATAAGACACACCCCTTAAATTTGAGATTTATTTTCTATACATTTCACAAGTGAAGCATTTAGATGAAATAATTGTACTTTTTGCTCTTCGTTTTGCACTTTGCAGACGGTCCCTATCCTGCACTATTACATTATAAGTTCTATCAGTTACAATACCTTAAGGCAGATTAAAACAAATAAAACATATTGTGTGTTCTCTTCTACATTTGGAAACAGTTAGAATGCAGTATGTTTTTTGTCATTGTGCTCAATCGGTAAAGAACTATTGAAGATTTCCAAGGCTGAATCTCTGACAAATGTCAAACGTCAAACATCAACCAACTTTATATCGTTTGATAACCTTCATATTCAGTGTGGTCAGTTCACAGCTGTGACAGAAATTAATATTTTCCTACAAGTTTAAAGTGATTTTTACCTTTTATGGGCATTTTTTACATACAAGTATGCATTATCTTTTGCGTCAAATTCTTATATTTAACCAATTGTTACAAACTACCTGGCTCACGGCAGTGTAACATAAATGGGGAGGCCACGCACAAAGTAAGTTAAATCAAAATAAACATTTATTGAAATAATTAATAGTCAAATTAAACATAACAAAAGAAAAACAAAAGATAAAGTATCAAAAGAAACAAAAACTGGTGCTGGAGAGAATTCAAGCTCAGATGGGCACACATGCTGGAGGACACAGATCTTTTTGTTAGTTAATTCATCACAGGTAACCCATTACACCTGCGGCTTGTCTCCACCCTGCAAAACGTACAAAAGAACAGAAGACAACACAAGCGCCATCTACCGACAAAACAATACAACAAAAACACGAATTAAACAATAAGAAGGCGCAAGATTAAACGAATATGTAACACAACAACAGAACGCACGCCACCTACAGGCGAACAGATGCCGATTAGGGAACAGGTGCTACCCCAGGTCATAACATCAATAAAGTAAATTCAAATATTAAGACAGACTGTTGCCAAACAAACAAAATCATTATCAACAAAAATAAACTTTTCAGTGCAGAGAAAGCCCAGACAGATGTATTACCCACTGTTTAATGCAGGACATGAATGCATTAAATGCATCATGTTTTGATGTTTTAATCCTAAACCGTTGAATGCTGATATCTGAAATTATTTAAAAAAAATGATAAGGGACTTTAAATTTGAAATTAAAACCGCCAGTAGGTGGCAGTAAGTCACTATTAATAAGTAAGTCATTGCGAATGAACCGAGTCATTCAAACGGTTGATTCATTCACGAAAGGAAAACCATCATGTTGTTCAGAGACCTAAAACAGTGCTGTTGTTGTGTTTTATTTTTGTTGACGAAATACAGCAAAACATGGTGTCTAAAACGTTAATATTAACTTAGTTTATTGAACTGTTGTATCAATATCACATTAGTAATTTTTGCGAAAAAAATGTCACTCTTCGTGTGATATTGATTAACTATATGAAATGATATACATTTTCTGCAGAGGTGTCAAATCCAGGTTCCATGAGTAAAAGTCCTCCCCAGTATTTTGTTCCAATCATAGATATATATAGAATGACTAGATGTGTTAGGTCGAGGTCTAGAGCGTCCGCACAGCTCGGCCATCTTACCACAGGCTGGCTTTCTGGCGGGATCAGTCCGTCGAACCTGAGGTAAACGGAGGTAACCTGATGTAAGGTAAGTGACCTGCACAAACGTTAATACTCTTATCTCGCTGAAATCTTGTTAGATTTACAAACTGTTTGTTTTCTTACAAACATTATTAACGTGGTTATAATTCTGGATGCTTGAACATGTTGAAATCGAAGCTTTTCTCCTTGAAAAAAAACTGACTTAATCGTGCAGTGTAGTTGTGTATCATGGCTAGCTAGGTTACTAGCTACCCAGTAATTTGGGGCGAGGCAGAATTACGCTTTGTTTTCAATATAATACACACATTATAAACATGATTTAACTGAATTTACACATGATTTCCTGTCTGGTCGGTTTGTTAAAACATCTTACATTATGATTTCTACAGGAAATTGCTGACAAGATGCCAGACTTTTGTGCCGCTGTTACACCAAATTCTGTGACCATCGTATTCTGTGACCCTAGTAGGCGCTGTTGTCACTGTTTGGCTTAAACTCGATCACACAGGCGGATTGGGTCCGCAAACAGCGTAACTTTAAAATATAGGTGAGATCTGTGACACGTTCATAAAATGTTTGCGTGTGAACGCGTTTGGCGCCCGTGCACATCCATCTATGCACAATGAGAGAGTTTTGCAAATGAACTCATCATACATAGCCTAAGGGAAAATCTTCAACACAGAAAGACTTAATGTCCAACAAATGTACTGTGTATTTTAAAAATAAATAAATACATAATTAAAAAAAAAATAATAATAATAATAATAAAAAACTTTAAAAGTTTTAATATGAACAGTGCAACTTTTACAATACTGAATTGTCATTTATTTTATTTATTCATTTTCTAATACTTTTCATTTTTAAAGTTACTTTAATTTCTGGTTTGTGTGCATTGTCTCTCTTTTCTCTGTCCAGTTGCTCTCTCTCCGTTACTCCAGGTTCTTGTTCATAATTGACTGGAGAAGCGGATCGGCTCCTTCTGCGTGCTTGCATCTTTTAAAAAGTCACAAAAAGTCAGTGTTAAGAAGACAGATGTGTTATTGTTTCAAAGCTAGTCATTATACTTATACACACAATATTTTGTTGTTGGCTTTTCTATCTTTTTCTTTCCTGTTGTTGTTACTATTATTATATTAGTATTAAAAGGTAAACTGTAAAGAGAGACAACACTCGTAGTAGAATTCCTTTTGATCTTTTTATAATTACTATTGTGTTGTATTAAAAGGTAATGCATTGATTGCATGCAAAGTATGCAGTTTTGCAGGAGATGGGCGACTATTTTGTTCTGAAGAAATGTATTTTTCTTCTGTTTTGAAACAGATAGGGATGACAGCTGTAATTTTGTTCATTTTTATTTTGGGGTATATTTGTTACAGCCCAGTGAAGGAGCAGAGACGAGCAACGCAAGATAAATGAATATCAGCAACAAGGAGTACAATTCATTTTCATTTATTGTGGAAGCATTCAGATAATTTTCCCCTAAATGCCACAATACAAGCTTCCGAGACAGAAATATTGCTGTCTTTAAGAGCTACCATAGCCTAACAAAATAAAAATAAACAAAAATACAGGCAACAATTAAAATTTATCACACATGAAGCAATTAAAGTCTTCACCTTATAAGTTAGAAAATAACTCATGGTCCATTGGTAACAAGGACTAACTTGACTTGATGTGCATATATTAGGATTAGGATTATTAATAGATAGGATAAATAATAGGATTATTTGCAAGTTACAACAGTGCATAATGGATTCTAACATGGTAACTGAGCTTAAGAGGTATCTTCTTGTGGGGGAATATCCCAAAAATGCTGACAAACATCAGTGTTACATCATAAAGAGGAGAGCCTCAAATTTCTGCATGATTGGTAAGGGAATAGCATAAACTATAAATAAAATAATTATGTGCAGTGTTTGCTGTTAATGGTTTGCCAGTGTAAAACCATGGCAATAAAGCTACTTGAATCTTAATTTAAGTGCTGATTTAGTCACTGTTCATGCAAGCACAATTATATATTTTGAAATATAGCCTTGATCCCAAAAATTACAATACAATGTTCTTTGATAACTTTGATAACTGTGATCAGTCAAGTCATTATTTGTTATAGTGAGAGTAACAGAATGGTTTGTATATATATATATATATATATACATATACATATACACACGCACATACACGTTGTGTTTCCATGTTTTATAGGGACATTCCATAGGCGTAATGGTTTTTATACTGTACAAACTATTTTCTGTCGCCCTACACCTACCCTACACCTAAACCTAGCCCTCACAGGAGACTGTGCACACTTTTACTTTCTTAAAAAAAAAATAATCCTGCTTGATTTATAAGCCTGTTTCCTCATGGAAACACAAATGTCCCCACAAGGTCAAAATTTACTGGTATTACTATCCTTGTGGGGATATTTGGTCCCCATAACGTGATAAATACCAGGTACACACACACACACACACACATATATATATATGATATCGAGAGAGAATGATACTGAGTGAATGCTTCTGACACAGTATACATCAAATACGTTTACTGCAAACTCTCTAAATTCCAGCCTCAGCCCAATCAGAAGTACCAGTACTTACTTAGAAACCTATACAAAGCAGCTAGAAAGAAATGCTCATTTTAAAGAAATACGTCAGATGGATTTAGAGGCTTTTGCATCTGAACTCTTTGTATATAGATTATAGATATAATGTTTGTAAATTTATTTTACATTTGTGGTAAAACAAAAAACAAACAAACAAAAAAGGTACATGCAAGGACAGATAAATTACCTGAAATGGTTTAATTATGTCAGGAATTTTCAAACACATAACAATGGAGTCACAAATTCTGATACCCCTTATAAATATTAGTAGTCTGTTTTTGTGACATCAGCTTCATGAACATTTTTAAATGTTTCTGTTGCATACAAGATGCAAAAATATGCTGCTCTGCAAACAACTGGATTGTGTTTAATCTTATGAAATAACTTGGTTTAATAAGCCTGTTAAATAACCAGCATTTCTAAACAAACATTCCACACATCCACTTTAATTTTTATTTATTTATTTATTTAAGAAGCAGTTAAGAAATTGTACAAACATACATAGGAGAACATTCAAGAGGATCTACAGTAGCCTGCAAAATTATTTAATGTAACAGCTGTACTGTGCATATTTAGACCAACATTCTTTGGATAGCCTATAAAATAAAGAAAGTTACACAATACCAGACTGTATTGACGCGCTCATACAAAATGTGCACGGGCGCCAAGCCCGTTCACGCGCGGACATTTTATGAACCTGTCACAGATCTCACCTATAGCCAAACAGCGACAACAGCGCCTACTAGGGTCACAGAATACGATGGTCACAGAATTTGGTGTAACACCGCCTATGGCTGCTGTAACCGCCGTTGTCTCGAAACGAGAACCCGAGGGATCACCTTTCACCTGTAGGATATTACAATATTAAGGATTATTTTTAGGATAATCGTTAGTTACTTAGTGGAAGTATGTACATATTACATAATAGTATTGCTAGATTGTTGTTGACACAAGGTTTAGAATATTTTGTTTACATAATCACTGAATGTTTGAATATAGTTTTTAGTGTGTTTATCTTATTCTTGAAGTACATACATACATACATACTTACTTACATACAGTTACCCCCAACATATGATAATCTAGGTGTTTACTTGTGTCCTTGGCCTTAAATGGAAAGATGGATTTAAAATGTTGACAATAATTTATATATCTGGGTACATTTCTCACTTTTTTAAGGTTTCCCAAATCCAGAGAGAGGAGGAAGTGGGAAGTTGCCCTAAGAAGGGATGGTTTTGCTGCCACTGACAGGACACTGATCTGCAGTGAGCACTTCAAGACCGAGGACTTCGACAGGACCGGGCAGACTGTGCGGATTAAAGATGGTGTTGTGCCATCCATTTTCAGCTTCCCAGCGCATCTTCAAAGGGTATGTGTATGTGTATCACTGACCAAAAATAATTTAAGGTGTATAAGACTGATATATCAATATACACATGTGATTAAATGTGATTCGTTTTTGTTTCTGCAAGGTATATAATTTGTTGTTTATTACAGCACATTTTAGACACTCAAAACTACTTTATTTTAGTCAGTAGCACTAAGAAGCACAACAACTTCAAGACAACTAGAAGACAACCTGCCAATGGACTTGATGCCTGATGTAAGTATTTGCAAGTGAAATGTCACAACTAATGATAGCATCATATAGGTAAGGGATAATGTATAGAATGCCGGTCATTATTGGGAAAATAAGTCCCGACAGGGTGAACAGGACCCCGACACACAGCGGAGGGACTTATTCCCAATAATGACCGGCGTTCTATACATTATCTCGCTTATTACACGGCTACTTGCCAAAATGAAACAATAAACTATCCACGATATGACTCTTTAGCCTACATAGCCTAGGCTATAGCCTATTTGTTACTGTTCATCGTGGCTTTTGCTGAGAAACAAATAGATTACAGATTTAACATAGGCTCGAACGTTGGGAAGGCCCATTCAAGTGAATGGAACTTTCTGCAGCCCTCTGAAAAGCCGTGTAATAACTTGTAATATTAAATCCTTTATCTTGGTGGTACCCAGAAAGGTCTATGATGGTGTTAGTAGTCTATGAGCCCAGTATTATTTGAGGTGGTACTCTGTTAAAAAAAAGTTTGAAAACTACTGGCTATCTCACTTTCTCTGTCACTCATACACTAGAATGAATAAACATTTGTGAACATCGAAACTACACCCAGGGGTAGACAACCTTTACATTTTGTGTCCAGAGCCACAACACATATTTTTGCCTTACAAGTGGAGAAGCCTATACAATTTCTTAAAAGTATGCTGTTGTGTTGTCTGTTGAAGAACTGTAGAACCCAAAAATGTATTCAGGCTCGCAGAATTGAGATTGAATTGAAGATTGAATTCTTGAAAAGTTATTATTATTTTGCCAATACAACAGGGAGCCACTGCAGAGAGGAGAGTGAGGAGGTTGAGGCACAAGCAGGAGCGCAAGCTGCAGGCCACTGAGCACTTGTATGCATTGCCTCTTCCCCTAAGGCTATAAAGGCCAAATTTGAACAGGCCTCAGTGAGACTGAGGAAACTGCAGCGGGAGAAGAGTAATGCCTTGAGGAGAGAGAAGAGGGCCAAGAACAACATGCAGGCTCTTCTGGAGGAACTGAAGGAGAAAAATCTCATCAACGAAGAGCTGAAAGACAGGCTTGAATGCTACTCAGGTAAAATAAAAAATATTCCATTGAATATTTTGTGTATTATATGTTCTTTTTTGACTTCCTAGTTACTTTTAATAGACCTACTGAATCACTTTTGCTAATTGAATTTCAGATCTTCCGGTTCATCTCCTGTCGAGGCAGGGTGTAGAGTACACCAAGGCCCAGAGAGATTTTGCCCTTACGCTCCATCTGCATGGTCCAAAGGCATATAACTACCTGAGAGAGACTCTACATATTCACCTGCCACATCCCAGTTCAATGCAAAGGTATTCTATATGATGTCTACATTTACACTGAATTACATAAAGCACTACATACAAAATGATCATGAATGGTTAAATCACAGGCTGGCAATGATGATTAAAGGCGTCAAATATGTTGTTTAAAGGTGCCATAGAATGCACTGAAACAGTCTTATTTTATCAATTTTACAATGATAGCGTTTTCACTTTGTATCAGTAACTGTAACCTGCGAACTGAGCACCCCATAAATGTGTTGTTTGTAAATAACTGAGTAGCCTCAGGTAGATTAGTAAAACTATTGTTATACAAATTGTAATCAATGCGCCAAAAAAATCTTTGTTTCTACACTTTTACTTTTTTAATTTTCGTACGAGTAGTAACGTTATGTGTTGTTGATGAAATATAGGCTACATTATAAATCTACCCGGAATTTATATAGACGTATCTAACGTTACGGTTGTATTTTTTAGATTTATATGGCAATACATGCAGGAAATAATATTAACCTCTGCGTAAATAACGTAAGGTTAGTGGTTTAAATGTCTACGTGGTTAAATGTCTACTTTTTAATTATACAAGGTGGCTGAGCTCTCTTGACGCCAGACCTGGTCTCAATAAAATGATGTTGGACATGCTGGAAAGACGGCGTCAGGAAGATGAGGACAAATATGGACGTGTCACTCTGATGCTGGATGCCATGTCCATAAAACATCACGTCCAACATGATCCTCAGACACAAACAATGTTTGGATATGTGGACATGGGGGATCGATTGAATGAGACTGACATGGCTTCCGAGGTTCTTGTGTTTATGGTGGTTGGGCTTCAAGGTTATTGGAAAGCTCCAATCGCATATTATTTGACCAAGTCCCTCACACCAGAATCACAGAAAGTGTTAGTAGAACATGCATTAGAAGAGCTGCATCATCGTCAGATAAGGGTGGTGTGCATGACAATGGATGGTCATGCATCAAATGTCAGTATGTGCACCAAACTTGGGTGCGACCTAAAACTGTTCTGCTTTTTATACATTTTGATTGTATTTACATAGTTGTGCAGAATATGGTGCTTTATAGTTGACGTGTGCAGTGAAAAAAAAAAAAATCTGATTCTGCAGGCATACAGCCCAATAACAAGCATAAGTGGCTGTATAAATTGGAAGTACATTGTTCAGCTAAACAATGTCCAAAAGAAAAGTGGTCTACATGCTGCCAACCGAGTCACAGACAAGCATGTGAACTTTGCCAATCAGAAGATGAAGGTATGTTTGCATGATGATTTATGTATAGAGGGCTGCAATAGAAATGGGCTCTAGGGCTTTGTGTTTTTATACTTTTTGATGATGTTTGTATCTTGTAGTGCTAATGTGCCCTTTATTTCTCCTTATAAACTCAATCAAGGTCTCCCTGGCTGCTCAGACTTTGAGTAACTCTGTGGCAGTGGCGCTCCGCACCTTGCAGGAAGTGGGCTATGCAGAGTTTAAAGACTGTGAGGCTACTACAGAATTTATTAAGGTATTATAGCTAGGGATTTGACCAAAAACATTTCCCAACATTCTACTGTTCTTGCCAACATTTGAGAGATTCACTGCTGCAACCCCTTTAACCTACATGTGAATGCCTCCGGGATTCACCCGTTAACATTTTATTTTATTTTCATAAATGTGATCTGAGAACAGTGACTCCACATTGAATTGAGACTGATTCAGTCTAATTTAGTGTGGAGTAACTGTTCCTAGGTCACGTTTAGGGTTGAAAGGGACCAAGTGTGAATCCACTCTAAGTTATAGTGATGTTTTCAGTGCTTTCAGTTAATTTAGATATTTGTGTATAGATAACAGACAGGCTGTTTGACATCTTGAACAGTCGCAATCCCAGAGCCAAAGGGTTCAAAGCCCCCCTTGGTTCTTGGAATTGGACAAGCACCAGGGAGTTCTTGATAAAAGCCCGGGGGTACTTGCTCACTTTGAAGATGGAGGATGGCACACCCCTTTACCGAACAAAGAGGTCTTTTAATATAGTGACTGTTCAATTAGTGATGCACTGACACCATTTCTGGTCACCAATACCCAGTACAAATTCTTAATTATAATTACATTATCAGAATGAGACTGCTGATTTAGAAAATAAGGGTTTATTTTAGTCTTTGTTAGATGTGTACAAGTTGTCAATTTACAAATTATTAAACTATCTAAGGTAAAACTCTACCGGTTTCAGTGCATCCCTCAAGTCCATGACCTAAGTTCAACAGATGTTCTGTTTTCTTCTTTATCTACTATCTTCTGCATCAAGTTCAGATGCTCTGTCCTCCTGTCTGCATCGAGTTCATAAGATGCTCTGTCCCGTAAGATGTTCTGTCCTGTCTGCATCAAGTTCATAAGATGCTCTTTTCTGTCTCTGCGAGTTCATTTATTATACGTATTATGTATTATTCATATGAT
>NC_066876.1:9768658-9863463 GCF_022985175.1 Labeo rohita | reverse complement strand
GTTTCCATTGTTATGCTGATGATACTCAACTATATATCTCAACAAGACCAGATGAAACTTCTGAATTATCAAAGTTAACAGAGTGCGTTAAAAATGTAAAAGATTGGATGACCAACAATTTTCTGCTATTAAATTCAGATAAGACAGAGATATTACTTATTGGACCTAAAAACAATACACATAATCTTTTGACTTACAATTTACAACTAGACAGATGTACTGTTACTTCCACTACAGTCAAAAGCCTGGGTGTTATATTAGACAGCAACTTGTCTTTTGAAAATCATATTTCTCATGTTACAAAAACAGCTTTCTTCCATCTTTGAAACATTGCCAAGCTGCGAAACATGTGACCTGTTTCTGATGCAGAAAAGCTAGTTCACGCTTTCATGACCTCTAGACTGGACTATTGTAATGCACCACTAGGTGTTTGTCCTGCATCTTCAATAAACAAGCTACAGATAGTCCAAAATGCAGCTGCTAGAGTCCTTCCCAGGTGAAGAAAATATGATCATATTACCCCAATTTTAAAGTCTCTGCACTGGCTACCTATTAGGTTCCGCATCAGCTACAAAATAGCACTTCTTACCTATAAGGCACTTAACGGTTTAGCTCCTGCGTACCTGACTAGTCTTCTACCACGCTACAATCCATCACGCTCCCTAAGGTCACAAAACTCTGGACTGTTGGTAGTACCTAGGATAGCAAAGTCCACTAAAGGAGGTAGAGCTTTTTCACATTTGGCACCCAAACTCTGGAACAGCCTTCCTGATAATGTTCGGGGTTCAGACACACTCTCTCTGTTTAAATCTAGATTAAAGACTCATCTTTTTTAGCCAAGCATTCAAATAATGCATCTCATAAACTTTTTCTGCAGCTATATCTGATCAAATGTTCATTATTATTCTTTTAGCTTTGGTTTAACAAACTTTCCTTTTCTTAGTTTGAACAGCAGCTACGCTAATTATGTTCCTATTTGTTTTCTGTTTTTGCCATGGGATTAAAAGCGCTATACAAATAAATTTGAATTGAATTGAATTGAATTGAACTTGTTTCACTTTTCTTTTTCTTTTTTTTTGGACGAGCTTCTATTCTTCCCCAATCAAACATTTGTTTCACTTTCAAACCTGTTAAAAAAAATGCAAACTGCAGAACAACCTACTATTCAAACATGTAAAAACAAGACCCTTACTATTTATTTATTACCTGCATTTCATGTGTGGTATTGAGATGTAAGCAACAATATAATAACTGAAAGATAGAGCATTTACGGAAATGAAACATCTTGCACAATCATTGTTTAAAGCCCAGTGAATCACAAGATTAACACAGTGACGCAAAACAAATGAAAAACTTTCATGAATAATGTCACTGATTGTAAAAGGTATTTTAGATACCTGGACTCTTTAACTTTTGATTGCTAAGGGAAACAAAAATGCAACCATTTAAAATAGTTATTCAGTATGTTTAATCACAAAAATGTTAACCATTTTTAAAAAGTCTCACAGAGTAAAAGCACATGCATTGAGGTTATTCAGAGCCCACTGACATGTTCAGTTCCTTTCTAAAACAGGATGTCACCAAGTTTTGAGGGATGTGAAAGAAGCCACAGGTCTACAGACCACTCGTGGTTTCATGAGAAAGCAGACCTATATGCCAAAAGAATATGCTGAACACTGTAAAATAATAAGTTTTGACTTTATCAGAATAAGTCAAAACCTGCATTATTATTATTTCACAGTGTTTGCAGTATGCATTACTAACAGCAAGCAATCCATGTTTTTTTATTAATATAGTATATAACATTATCAAGAACATCACATTATCGATTGTTGTTCTAATCAGAACAGGTCTGAAAAATCCCCAAAATGTCCCTATGAAAAGAACCAATCAATTTGGTTACTTCCGCGTCTACTGTAGTATCATCTGTTGCTAGTAAAATAAAGTATTTAAAATGGTCTTTTGAAAGACTCCTCACTGCTGCCACCTTCTGTCTACAAGAGCCTCAAAAAAATAACTCAAAAGCTCCCCCTAGTGGATTTTTATACTGATTTTAAAAATTCTCAAAATTAAACGTACAAGCTTTCCAGTGATGATATTCAAGAAAGCTTGTTAAATATTAGAATAACTGCATTCTCTTGTAATATTTGCATTTGTTCACTTGCATGAAATGTGTTGTACCAAAAATAAAGTGTCACATGTGCAACAGTTTTCACTTAGAAAGCAGAAAAAGACTGCAACTATGGCACACAGGAACAATTAAAGTAGAGATGCGGTTCAGGTACACTACCACTCGAAAGTTTGGGATCAGTAAGGTTTCTAATGCTTGTCAACGCTGTGTTTATTTGATCAAAAATACAGAAAAAAATTTATTTTGTGAAATGTTATTACGACGTCAAACAAAATTCTTCTATTTTAATATACGTTAAAATCAAATTTATTTCTGTGATCAAAGCTGAAATTTTCAGCATCATTACTCCAGTATTCAGTGTCACACGATCCTTCAGAAATCATTCTGATATACTGATTTATTATCAGTGCTGGAAAGAGTTGTGTTGCTTAGTATTTTTTTGGAACCTGTGATACTTTTTTCAGGATTCTTTGATGAATAAAAAAGAACAGAACAATTTATTTAAAATAGAAATCCACTACTGTTCAGATGTTTGGGTTCAGTACATTTTTATTCTTTCTTTTTTTTTTCAAAGAAATTAATACTTTTATTCACCATGTATGTGTTAAATTAATAAAAAGTGATAGCATAGATTTACGTTGTTAGAAAAGATTTATATTTTGAATAAATGCTGTTCATCAAAGAATCCTGAAAAAAAGAATCACACATTCCCAAAAAGTATCTGGCAGCACAACATTGATAATTCTAATAATAAATCAGCATATTAGAATGATTTCTGAAGGGTCATGTGACAATGAAAATTCAGCTTTGGATGACATGAATAAATTATATTTTAAAGTATATTAACCATTATTTTGTACTGTAATAACATTTTGCAGTATTATTGTTTTTTCTGTGTATTACCAAACTCACAAACATCAGTGTGTATTTAACAAACGTCTTTTTTGCTAGTAATTAATTTAAATACCTGAAACCTAAAATAAATGTTATGTGGTTAAAACACTGAATCGTTTGGGTTAAAATCAAGGGGTTTCAAGGAGTTGGAGGGGGTCAAATTGAATATGATGTGGCACAAATTAAATTTGAAATCTTGTTTAGTTTAAATTGCTTACAACTTTTCATCTATTATTAATAATAATAATCATATTTTTTGTTCAAAATTTATAAAAAAAAATTAATAATAATAAAATAAAATAAAAACCTGGAATGTTTCCAATCTGGTTTCAGTATTCATCACAGCAATAAGACAGTATTCATCAAGATAATTTAATGATATTTGCCTAAATAGGGATTTCAGCAAAAATCATGCTGGTAGGCCTACTACTATATGTTTTAGTGCAGTTGTCACAGTCCTACACAATAACTTTTTTTTGAATGTTTATTAAACAATGCTGACACATAGCCACTTTATGGTAATTATAATTAAAATTAAACACCCATAAAACTGCTTTCCTAAATTTCTCGTACATGCATAACATCTATAGTCTAGGACATAATGCGAATACTTCAAACGGTCTGGCAAAATGATGTCTTCTAAAACATGGTCAGTGCAGCTCGACAGAAAATTGGTCACTTGTGTTAACATCCCCGCTGAAAACATTAACAGAAATTCTAAAGGTTTCCACTATAAATACCATTACAAACCTTTAAAAAATGGTTTCCTGTAGTGTGTTTTGGGACATCTGGATTTAGTGGTTTTAACAAGCTACTAATAGATGGCGACAAATTACAAGTAGAGACCAACAGGGACCAATGCAGTTTCCATTGAAACCAGTACAGTTCCCATTATAACCAGTAATAACATTACAAATTCTGTGATGTTTCTATTGTTTTTTTAGCAGGGACCTAAGCCTACTTTAAAAAATATTGTGTACAAATGAAAAAGTGCTGAATGCAAAATCATTTACATTTCACATGTGTAATGTATTCAGTTAAGAACTTTCTTGAATTAATCACATATTCTTTTAGAAACGCAGGTGTGATTTTTTTTTTTCTTGACATAATACATCTGCCATCTTGACATTGAACTTTGATGTTTTTGACCTATGATGTTTATGAAATTATTGTGAACAATAATTTACTTGAGCATTGTTAAAGTCACAATGAAATCAAACTTGACAGCTCTTATTTATATTGAATGCTGAAATTTAATATGAATTATTTATTTATGCAAATTATTCTTTTAAAAAGTGCCCCATTAATCTTTAATCAAAAACATTAATGTGCACCCCCTCCTGCAACTTCTCTTCTCTGATGACATGTATATTGGCATGAGGGCTAAGCAAAAGGTAGACTGATGACCAAACAAGTTTCAGCTATCAATCCTACACTGTAAAAAAATCTCTTGTAGAGTAGCTTACTGGCAGCATTCTGCCAGTAACTTACTGTAAATTTACTTACAGTAACAATACTGTATTTACATTTACAGTACCATTTAACTTGCTGTAAATGTATTTACAGTATTATACTGCACTTGTACAGTGCAGTATACTGTATTTTTACTGTATTTTACTTGTAAAATATATAGTAATTTTATGGTCTTTCCTCCAGTTATATATTGCAATACAAGAGAAAAAAAAAAATGAAAATAAGCAATGACAACTGTGTAACTTTTAATGTTTTTAATTGTTCAAATGTTGCAATAACCCTTGCAATAACTTTACAATTTTCACAGATTCATTTAAGACTCAAACAAAACACTATTACAAACTATTATATATATCACAGCACATCCCATTTTAACTATTACAGCTAGAAAAATTCTTAACATTTATCCTAAGCAAATCATACTATGATAACAGTGCAATGACAGTGAAGCTTCAAATAAAACTTTTTCAAGAATGTATACATAAATATTTGTATATTACAGCAATTTAAAAAATATGTAAAGAAAAAAAAAACAAAAAAACAATCATTCAATTATAAGAACAATCGTAAAAAAAAACATACAAATTCACAAAAACTCTCCTGAGTAAAATGCATTTGCCCATAGTGGATTAATAGTTTTGCCAGCTGAAATCCACAAACTCCTTAGACACATGAGGGTTCAGGCCAGAGTTCCTCCTTTGCACCATCTTCCCACTTCTTTTGCTGATCTGGAATTTTGCAGAGCACTTGAGGTGTGTCAGGATTTATCCTCACAATGAACCTTCTGAACCTTCACAAAAAAAAATTATTAATTAGATTCATATTTCATTCTCATTCTCATTTCATTCTCTCTAACAGCATTAGTTCAGCCAAAATGAACATTTTGTCATCATTTACTATGTTGTTACAAACCCATAAAACTTTAGTTTGTTTTCAGAACACATGAAAATTGATATTCTCTCTTATTTTTGTCTATCCAGGCAACTAAAGTATTTTAGCTTCAAAAAGTGCATAAAGACATTGTAAAAATAATCTATATGATTCAAGTGGCTTAAGACACCTAATCAGCTTTCAAGCATGTTTGAGATTCTGTTTATATGAAGGTAAAACAGTAGCAAAACTCGAGAGCTTGCTACTTTGAATGTGAAACCTTGTAAAATTAATATTTGTATTTGTAAGTTGAAATTTATACTCACAGCTTTGATGTGAAAAGCTGCATTTATCGATTTGCACACACAGACAATACTCAAGAACACCTGTGTTTTGAATTCTAAGTTGCAGATTGTGGCTGCGCTGTGTCACGACGCGTTGCCATGGAAACAATAACGCTATACGTTCTAAATAACGGTCGCCTAAAAAAAACTCACTCTGGGGGCTCAACTAGAATATTTTAAACTCACGTGTGATTCAAAGGACAAATACAGTGATATGCCAAAGTTTGGGCACCCCTGTAAATTTTCATCATTTTCCTTTATAAATCATTGGTTGTCTGGACAAGAAATTTCAGTTAAATATATCATATAGGAGACAAACACAGTGATATTTGAGAAGTGAAATAAAGTTTATATGATTTATGGAAAGTGTGCAAGAATTATTTAAACAAAATTAGGCATGTGCATAAATTTAGGCACCACAAAAGAAAAATTAACTCAATATTTTGTGCATCCTCCTTTTGCAGAAATAATAGCCTCTAAACGCTTTCTATAGCTTCCAATTAGAGTCTGGATTCTGGCAGAAGGTATTTTGGACCATTCTTCTTTACAAAACATCTCCAGTTCAGTCAGCTTTGATGGTTTCCGAGCATGGACAGCCCGCTTTAAATCACACCACAAATTGTCAATAATATTCAGGTCTGGGGACTGAGATGGCCATTCCAGAACGTTGTACTTGTTCCTCTGCATGAATGCCTTAGTAGATTTTGAGCAGTGTTTAGGGTCGTTGTCTTGTTGAAAGATCCAGCCCCGGTGCAACTTCAACTTTGTCCCTGATTCCTGGACATTGTTCTCCAGAATCTGCTGATATTGAGTGGAATCCATGCGACCCTCAACTTTAACAAGATTCCCAGTCCCTGCACTGGCCACACAGCCCCACAGCATGATGGAACCGGCACCAAATTTTACTGTAGGTAGCAAGTGTTGTTCTTGGAATGCTGTGTTGTTTTTCCGTCATGCATAACGTCCCTTGTTTTGCCCAAATAACTCTATTTTAGTTTCATCAGTCCACAGCACCTTATTCCAAAATGAAGCTGGCTTGTCCAAATGTGCTTTAGCATACCTCAAGCGACACTGTTTGTGGCATGTGCAGAGAAAAGGCTTTTTCCGCATTACTTGTGTAAAGTGCGCTGAAAAGTTGAACGATGCACAGTGACACCATCTGCAGCAAGATGATGTTGTAGGTCTTTGGAGCTGGTCTGTGGGTTGACTGTGACTGTTCTCACCATCCTGTGCCTCTGCTTATCTGAAGATTTTTCTTGGTCTGCCACTTCGGGCCTTAACTAGAACTGTGCCTCTGGTCTTCCAATTTCTCACAATGTTCCTCACAGTTAAAACTGAGAGCTTAAATCTCTGAGACAGGTTTCTGTATCCTTCCCCTAAACCATGATGTTCAACAATCATTGTTTTCAGGTCATCTGGGAGTTGTTTTGAGGCTCCCATGTTGCCACTCTTTAGAAAAGATGCAAAGAGGAGAAACAATTACAATTGGCCTCCTTTAAATACTTTCTCATGATTGGATTCACCTTTGTATGGAGGTCAAGGGTCACTGAGGTTACCAAACCAATTTTGAGTTCTAATTAGTGCTAAAGGTATTGAAATCAATAAAATGACAAGGGTGCCTAAATTTATGCACATGCCTAATTTTGTTTAAATAATTCTTGCACACTTTCCATAAATCATATCAACTTTATTTCACTTCTCAAATATCACTGTGTTTGTCTCCTATATGATATATTTAACTGAAATTTCTTATCCAGACAACCAATGATTTATAAAGGAAAATGATGAAAATTTACAGGGGTGCCCAAACTTTGGCATATCACTGTATGTAATATACACAGCTTGGGATCAAAAGGAATTACTTGACCAATGATTTTACTTACAATGTTCAATATTTTAACCCAAAAACAATTAACTTTAGTGCATTCCCACATTCAATGGAATAAAGTTCCCTTCTCTTGTTTACATTTGTAGCATTCATCAGGAATATTCGGGTTGAAGTGGTGTAACTTAACTGGAGTGATATATTGTCTACTCAGCCATTTATACTGAAGCAGTCTCCAGGCATGAAAATCCCTCACCTTTCGGCGAAATAGCATTTATGGTTAATGGTATGTTTTTCGATAATGGTAGAAAACACTTATTAGGTTGATTTCTTTGCCCAAAAAAACAAACAAACAAAAAACTTGGCTGTCAATCATGATGGAAGAATAAATAAGTTAAGTTACAGCATGTCCCCTAATGAGGCCGTAATATTTATTCTGTGGGAGTCTCTCCACCTCCCGGCCTCATCAGAGGCCACATCACCCCTCGAGCACCCTTCTCACCTTTTTCACCCCTGACCCATTTTCATGCCTGAGTCTCAAATGGGTGTTCATTGTCTGAGTTTGGGCTTTTAAACATACTATTTGCCACTCTTCCTCAGTCATATTAACCTGCAGGTCAGATCGCCATGCTTGAAGTCTGTCATTAAATGATTCTTTAGATTTGGCCACAAACTGTTTATATAACAGAGATATTTGAACTCTACCTTTCAAACATTTAAGTGTAATATTTTCTGAAGTAGACAAAGAAGGCTCAACCAGACTTTGGCCTTGTCTTGATTGAATGAAGCTACGTAATTGCAAATATTTGAAAAAGTGTTTTTGTGGAATTCCAAACCTTGTCCTAATTTCTTAAAAGGACATGAATTTTCCTTTGTTATAGAGATCAGACACCTTACTAATACCTTGAATTGACCAGATTTTAAAACCTGGATCAGCTCTACCAGGACGAAAATTTTCATTACCAAACCCCCCCTCTATCATAAGGCAAGTAGAACAGGGAAAGTCTGAGGTCAGGGCGCTGGTTGTTCCAAATTAAGTTTGTAAAAGTTTTTTTCATTACTACAAAAAAAAAAAAGAAAGAAGAATGTGGAGGAAGTGGGATGGATTGGAAGAGATATAACAATATGGGCAAAATTGACGTTTTTAATATATTAACACGGCCAATCAAAGAAATGGGGAGTTTTGTCCACCTGTTCAGCAGACCAGTTATAGAATCTGATATGGGCTTTTAATTAGCTGATACAATTTCATTAACAGTTGGTGCAATTTTAATCCCAAGATAAATAAAACCGTCTTGTGAGATTCTAAAGGGTGTCTGAACTGGGGGGGAGAAGCCTTTCAGCTTTATGGAGGAACAACAACACAGATTTAGAATTATTAATTTTTTTACCCTGAGAATTCAACTCCAAATGTTTCAATCAAATTTAGCAAAGCTGGGATAGATTGTTTTAGATTGGAAAAGAATATAATTATATCATCTGCATATAACGAAATGCGATGTTCTGAAGGGCCAATTGTAATACCTGAAATATGCGTATGTTTATGAATTGCCATAGCCCGTGGTTCGATCGCTAGGGTGAAAAGCAAGGGAGAGAGCGGGCAGCCCTGGCGTGTTCCCCTGTAGAGTCTGAAAAGGGCAGATATTATTCCATTCGTTAGTATCTCAGCTGAAGGGTTAGCATACAGGATCTGGATCCATTTCAAAACTAATTTTATTTCTTATGTTGAACACAAAAGAAGATATTTTGAAGAATGCTTGTAATCAAAACAGTTGTTGGCCCCCTTACTTCCATAATAGGGAAAACAAAATGCTATGGACGTCAATAGGGGCCAACAACTGTTTGATTACCAGCAGCATTCTTCAAAACATCTTCTCTTTCTGTTCAACATAAGAAAGAAACTTATACAGGTTTAGAACGACATGAGGATGAGCAAATGATAAGTTATTTAAAAGGCAGTAATTGTGTTGTAGTGATATCTATTAACTACTAAGTTGTTGCAATTTTCAGCTTGATTTTTTTTTAAGTTGATTCAGTTAAATTTCTGATATGCAAAATATTTAATAATTTAATAAAAATATTGCAGTGGGTTTAAAAGAGATGCCCTAAACCCTGATCACTTGAGTCTGCTATGCAGGGCTGTCGGTAGGAATTCTGGGCCCTATGCACTGAATTTGCTATGGGGCCCCTTAAAACCATCTGCCGCTATGGAGCTGATTTATTATGTATAGTTTTCTTATTTATAGTTCTGCTATTCTATTTTCTGAATCCAGAAAATAATTGACTACACTACCACTGGTAATATACTTATACAGATTCTCCAGTTTATTAAATGTATCTTATTGTGTTCTTAAGTCATGTTATAATGAGCAAAGATCAAGGTCAAAATAGGATCATTGTTTTGCTGTGTTGGTGTCTATATACAGTAGCCCACCTTTGTTCACTGCATTTGCTTAGCACTTTCATATGAATATTTTAATATGAGATTACTTTTAGTAGACTTTTTAGTAGATTTTCTGTCAGGATATCAATATTAGGCTAGCAAGTCTGTGTACAGACATAATGTCATTAGGTAAAGGATGTTTTATATAGGGCTGCACTAATGAGGCGCTGTATCTTTAAGAGCGGATACAGCTCCTGTTCGCTCCTCCGCCCTCCGCTCTGTTCAATGACGCTTCACAACATCGCTTTAACCAAATAATAAAACACGAATGAACGCGCGAATCAGTTACAGGTAAAACGCTATACAATATTTTATTTCAGAATGTGTGTATATGCTTTTAATGATTAGATTTGTGGCCACTATGAAACAGGGAGCGGGGCAGTTTCTCACCTGTCTTCGTGACGGTGATTAGATACATTGTGCTTGTAACGTTAAAAGAGGATAAAAAACAGCAGCTGTCACAGTAACGTTACAGTTCATCCAAAAGATAACAGCGCCAGCTGGCTGTTTCATATGAGCTTATTTCAGCTCTTTAAAATATCACTGTAGTCTCAAAAACATGTTGAGTTGAATTATTCATGCTGCGTTTCACGGAGAAAACAGTTGCATTGACATTTAGCTTGTATTTCATATCAAAGGACGTATTACGTATAAACGTAAGTTATCGTTGACTGAACATTGGAGATCTTTAGATAAATTATGAGAAATGACGTCATTCAGGGCTCCAGCAGTAGGTCTGGAGAAGCAGCGGATGTGATGTGTTCGGGAAACACCATCTGCCATCAGCAGCATCATCTGTGTAGTGTAGGTCAGACAGAGCCAATACAACCATGCCACATCTACACATCTCTGCATTTTTATTGTTAATCATTTAGAGGTTTTAAGTAAGAGGCTTTATTAAGCATCAAACACCATTAAATGTTTATGCATATTCAAAACATACAGTCGAAAGTTTACATAAACCTTGTAGAATCTGGAAAATGTTAATTATTTTTCCAAAATAGGAGGAATCAAACAAAATGCATGTTATTTTTTATTTAGTACTGACCTGAATAAGATATTTCACATAAAAGATGTTTAGTCCACAAGAGAAAACAGTAGTTGAATTTATAAAAATAACTCAAAAGTTTACATACACTTGATTGTTGATACTGTTTTTGTTGTTGTTGTTGTTGTTGTTGTTGTTGTTGTTGTTTTGTGTGATAGTTTTTCATGGGTCATTTGTTTTTCCTGCCCTCTGTTCTTCAAAAAATCCTTCAGGTCCCACCAATTCTTTGGTTTATACGCATTTTTGCATATTTGAACCCTTTCCAACAATGACAATATGATTTTGAGATCCATCTTTGAGATCAGCTGAGGGACTCCTATGCAGATTTTACAGGAAGTTCAAACGCATATGTTGTGGCAAAATAAAACCGACTCTCACCAGAGTAAGAGACAAACTCAGTCAAATGTCTTTTATAATTTATTCTTTGCAAAGAAGGTCAGACAGTCATACAGAAACACAGGTTACTGCAGAGTGCGAAGAAGGAACGGGTCACTCTTTTATATCTCTTCCCTTTCAAGGTTACATCTCCTAAAACGTATTATCTATAAGAGTCAGACAAATACACTGAGATCATACAAGATTCGAATCTTTATATTTAGGGCCCTAATACACTTCTCTTATGTCATTCTTATAGCAGGTTTAAATAAAGCAGACCCTTACACAATATTCCATAAGCACATAGATGAGTAAAATGATCTAAAAGTCCCTCAGCTGTCCTACAACCAATTAAGAAAACGACTCTCATAACTTCTATTTCATGCCAACTTTAACATTATCTATACCAACACTAAGACAGCCAGTACAGATACATATGTGATAGCTACAGGTCATTCCAAAGGGACTAAAGCTATCACTAGACAGACCTAGAATACCAAACGTGAAAAAAAAAAAAAAAATCATTATGGAGACATTTTTGCCCCTACACTCTGAATAATATATTTGATGTTTAAATATATTTTGCCTTTTTTTGGCTTTTATTATATTACAGATTTTAATGTTATTTTATGATTATTTTCATTTCAGGTTTGTAGGGCCTGTTTGACCCAGAAAACTATGGACCAGCTGTGACCTTGTTGTAATTCACATCATCTCTTTTATCAACCCTCCGTTCTCCGTGAAGATGGCATCATGTGTTTCCAGCTGCTCTCCAGTGGTGAGGTTCTGTCAGAAGCTGAACAGGCTGAAGACACTGGAGGAGGATGTAATGGCAACATCACTAAAACGTTGTCTGTCAACAGTGGACCTTGCGCTGCTTGGTGTAGGTGGAATGGTGGGTTCAGGCCTTTATGTTCTCACAGGAACTGTTGCTAAAGACACAGCAGGACCAGCTGTAGTAGTGTCTTTCCTCATAGCAGGAGTAGCATCTCTCATGGCAGCACTGTGTTATGCTGAATTTGGTGCCCGTGTACCAAAGACAGGCTCTGCCTACATGTTCACCTACGTCTCTGTTGGGGAAATCTGGGCATTTCTGATTGGCTGGAATGTAATTTTGGAGTATATGATTGGTGGGGCAGCAGTAGCTCGTGCGTGGAGTGGATATCTAGACTCTATTTTCAATCACCGCATCCAGAACTTCACAGAGAGTCATGTGATGCGTTGGGACGTGCCCTTCATTGCTCATTACCCAGATCTTTTAGCAGCTGCCATCCTCCTAGTAGCTTCCTTTTTCATTTCATTTGGTGTTCGTGTCTCATCTTGGCTCAACCACATCTTCTCTGCCATCAGTATGGCAGTCATTGTTTTTATCTTGGTTTTTGGCTTTGTACTGGCTGATCCAGCCAACTGGAGCGCTCGGGAGGGAGGCTTTGCCCCTTTTGGAGTCTCAGGAATCATGGCAGGAACTGCAACATGCTTCTATGCTTTTGTTGGCTTTGACGTGATAGCGGCTTCCAGTGAGGAGGCCAGCAATCCTCAGAAGGCTGTTCCTGCAGCGACTGCAATCTCGCTAGGCATGGCAGCCACTGCGTATGTCCTGGTGTCTACTGTTCTTACACTGATGGTTCCATGGCATACGCTCGACCCAAACTCAGCACTCTCAGATGCATTCTTCAGACGTGGATATAGCTGGGCCGGGTTCATCGTGGCTGTGGGATCCATCTGTGGTGAGTATGACTAAGTGGTTGACATACGGGTTTATCAATGGCCGGTGTTGATATTTAGAGAGCAGGGTAGTTGATTTAAAGGTATAGTTTACCCAAAAATCAAAATTCTGTCATTAATTACTCACCCTCATGTTGTTCCAAACCCATAAGACCTTTGTTCATCTTTGGAACAAAAATGAAGATATTTTTAATGAAATCTGAGAGCTCTCTGATCTTCCATAGACAGCAAGGGTCCTACCATGGTCAAGGCAGAGAAACAGTAAGAACATTGTTAAAATAGTCCAAGTTGTTGTTTTTGTTTTCTTTTTGCACAAAAAGTATTCTCATAGCTTCATAAAATTATGGTTGAACCACTGATGTCACGGAGCATTTTAATGATTTCTATTTTAATAATGGCTTGCTACCTTTCTGGGCCTTGAACATGTCAGGTGCATTAGTGTCTATGCAGGGTCAGAAGGCTCTCAGATTTCATAAAAAATATCTTAATTTGTGTTCTGAAGACAAACGAAGATCTTACAGGTTTGGAACGGAACGACATGAGGGTGAGTAATTAATGAAAGAATTTTCATTTTTGGGTGATCTATCCATTTAATACTAATATACACAATTACACTGCAACGAAAGATGTATCAAAATTAACTTATTTCATGCAATATTTACTAAAAATTCTTAAAAAAGAAAAGAGGTAATAATATGCAAATTATTCAGTCACATCACTTTTGAAGAAAACGTCACATGCATGTTTTTAATGCACTTTTTTAAGAAGGTTTGCTTCTGTCACCTTACATAATTAAGTAAAAATTATCACCTCCAGTGAGCATTTTTTTAGCAAAAAACATTGTATTATTAGTTTTTTAATTACCAATTTGATTTACATTTTGGTGTTTCCATCCAGCATTTTTTATGCAATAATAATGCATGATTTCAAAATGACATAATATTGGTTGTTATTGTTTTGGTTAATTATATGCATAATACACAAATTTGTTTAAAAAAATATACAGCAAGGATGCACTATATTGATCAAAAATGGCAGTAAAGACTTTATAGACTTTAAAAAATGTATAAAATGCTATAAAAGATCACTATTACAAATAAATGCTATTTGTTTAATCTTCCTATTAAACAAAGAATCCGATTCCTCAAAAATATTAACCAGCACAACTTTCAACATTAATAATTAGAAGAGATTAGTGTTGGGCAACAATTAATCACAATTTATTGCATCCAAAATAAAAAAAAAATGTGTACACAATATGTGCACTGTGCATATTTATTATGTATATATAAAGACAGACACATGCAGTATATATTTAGAAAATATTTACATATACTTATTTATTTTTTTAAATACATGACTAAACTTCATGGCAGTCTCTGTAACTGTTATGATGATAAATGAAGA
This sequence comes from Labeo rohita, assembly GCF_022985175.1. Lineage (NCBI taxonomy): Eukaryota > Metazoa > Chordata > Actinopteri > Cypriniformes > Cyprinidae > Labeo > Labeo rohita. The sequence goes on along the minus strand of NC_066876.1, from coordinate 9,848,928 downwards.
AGCTCTATTATTGATACATTTTAAAAATGAAGACTATGTATGGATTATGGTTTACACCATTTCCTGTATTGACTAATTAAAACAGTCTAATCTCTTTTATCTAGCCATGAACACTGTGTTGCTCAGCAACCTTTTCTCTCTCCCGCGGATTGTGTATGCCATGGCGGAGGATGGCCTCTTCTTCTCTGTCTTTTCCCGTGTCAACCCTGTAACCAAAGTCCCAGTGATCGCCATTCTTGTTTTTGGCAGCCTTATGGCAATCCTAGCCCTCATTTTTGATCTAGAAGCGCTGGTCCAGTTCCTCTCCATTGGCACTCTGCTTGCTTACACTTTTGTAGCAGCCAGCATCATAGTGCTCCGCTTCCAACCGGATAAAAGTAGTGGAAGCTCAGGAGGAGGTGGAATCAAGACAGATGCTTCTTCCACACCTTCACTGAACCAGTCAGGACAGCAGGTGGACCCATCTGCGGCTGTGAATGAGACCCAGACGTTTGCACAAGACGGTGGAGAGATGAAGGAGTATGAGTCCTTCTCTGATAAACTTCAGCTGGTGGAGCGGCAGAAGGCGGTGAAGGAGAGACGGGCTCCTGGTTTGCTGAAGGCTTGCTGGGAGCCATATCTGGGCAGGATACTAGGGGACTGTGAGCCAGGTGAGGTGGTGGCATTCTCTGTGCTGGCACTGATGGTCAGTGGAGTCTCTCTTTGTGCTGTGCTGGTGTTTGGGAATAACCAACTGAATTTGCCTGTGTGGAGCTTCACCCTGCTGCTGGTCATCTTCAGTCTGGTCTTCCTGCTCAGTCTGGCTCTCATTTGGGTTCATGAACAGCAGCCCAATCACAAGACTTTTCAGGTGAGTTAAAATAGAATAAAAATGGGCTGACAAAACTGGGTTAATAGCATGAAAGTGAGTGAGCATGCATTAATTTTTTCTTCAAACATAGAAGTGTTAAATTATGTAAATTATATTATGTGTGTATTTGTTCATAAATAGGATTGAATTGGTCCGAGCAGTTTTTGAATCAACAGTTTAATGACTTGTTGATGTCCTTCTTGATTTACAGTAGATTAACAGTAACAATTCAGACTTCCAAAACTAATATGTGTTTCATCATTCAGGTTCCTCTTGTGCCATTTGTTCCTGGCTTCAGCATCCTTCTGAATGTATTTCTCATGCTGAAGTTAAGTCCACTCACCTGGATCCGTTTCACCATATGGGTTGCAGCAGGTACCAGTTCATCACTCACCTCTATTCAACCACAAAATTGTACATAAATATCAATTCAGTAAATACCATTGTACAGTATCACGGCAAAGGAGAATCATATAGTTTATAAACAGATTAACTCATTACAGAATGACATAATCTCATTAAAGACAATTACTAAAGAAAAATATACTGTTGCTGTCTTAAAGGAGAAGTTCACTTCCAGAATAAACATTTCTTGATAATTCACTCACCCCCTTGTCATCCAAGATGTTTATGTCTTTCTTTCTTTGGTCAAAAAAAACTATGGTTCTTGAGGAAAACATTCTGGGAGTTTTCTCCATATGTGGACTTCATTGGTGGCCAACGGGTTGAAGGTCCAAATTACAGTTTCAATGGAGCTTCAAAGGGCTCTACACTATCCCAGCTGAAGAAATAAGGGTCTTATCTAGTGAAACAATTGGTCATTTTCTTAAAAAAAAAAAATATTTATTCAATTTTTAACCACAAATGTTTGGCTTGCTTTAGCTCTATGATGATCTATGTCTTCACACATTATGTAATCATGTTTGAAAAGTCACGCACGGTTAGTTATTCATCTGTTTTTGGGTGAAAAACTTCAACTTATGTTCACCTCCAACTTCAAAATTGTCCGATATCGTTGTTTTACCTTTTTTTGAAAAGGCCGTTTGACAGTTTTTGCATGTTCACCTTGTAAACACTGGGTTGGTAATTCCGCCTACATCATGCATGACTTTTCCAACATTGCAGAACTAATGCAAGCCAAGCATTTGTGATTGAAAAGTGTATAAATATAATTTTTTTGGAGAAAATTATCGATCTTTTCACTAGATAAGACCCTTATTTGTCGGGTGGGATCGTGTAGAGTCCTCTGAAGCTGCATTGAAACTGCAATTTGGATCCTGGAATATTTTTCTCAAAAACCTTAATTTCTTGGTGACTGAAGAAAGAAAGACATGAACATCTTGGATGACATGAGGGTGAGTAAATTGAAAACATGTCTATAGATTTATAGTTTAGACTGTTTTGCTAGTGTTTTTTTTTTTTTTGTAAAGTTAATAGCTAAATGGTGACTGCTTCTGCATGTTCAATCTCTTAAAGAAAGTCTAGCTTTTGTCTCTAGTAGCTGAGCATTAATTGGCTATGGACTCATCTGTGGGAAAAGAAGATCAGTCCAAACATGATTATCTTCAGTTCCTGTCAGCACTGCTACAAACCATTTAAACAGTTAAACCAGCCTGCTCACATAATCACATTTGTCCTGCTGCTCTGTCACAGGTCTGTTGGTGTATTTCGGTTATGGCATCTGGCACAGTAAGGAGGGATTGCGGGAGCAGCAGGGACAGGATGTGGCAGCGTGTTATGTGGTCCTTCCCAGCGGCAGCTTAGTGGAGACGGTCCAAAACGTCCAACCTGAAGGACACACTCTCAGCACACACACACCAACCCATGACAATCCACCTGCCAGCAGATGATCTGATCACGCTGAGGTGTGTTTACAGTACACCTGCATGCATGCCTGTTCTACTTGCTTTTCTTTCTCTTCAGTTTACTGATAATATGTCAGGATAAACTGTTAATCAAAAAGATGGTTTAAAGGAATTATCTGGGTTCAGTATCTTTTGTGGCATAATGTTGGTTACCACAAAAAATGATTTGGACTTCCCCCATTTTCTTTAAAAACAATAGGCAATGATAGTAAATGGGACCAATTTTGGAGGACTTAAAAACAGGAAAATGCATCTTATTTTTTGTAAAGAAATTCCTCTGTTAAAACTGTTATTGTTTGAGTTGTAAAGCTGTTTAAATCATTTTTACAGTCAAGCAATATTGCATATATATATATATATATATATATATATATATATACCTTTACAAAGAAAATGTTTATTTTTTTTTGTCTTGGTACTATAATTAAGTTACTATAATAAAGTAAACCAGTAATCCAGAATTTAAGTGAAAATAAATTTTTGTGGTAATCAACATGATGTCACAAATGCTGTTAACTGGTCCTAACTTGTTCTGGCTCCAACATACTTCTTTAAAAGATATTTTGTATTTAAGCAAACTAGTGTCAAATTCCTTGTTCAGCATCTTAATCAACTACGGGCCATTTGTTTTCTTTCTTATGTAATATATCCACCATATTTAGCTACTTTTAGCAACTATGCTGGCTTGTATGTGAATAATATATGAGAATCAGCAAAGTGCACCATAATTCTGTGGCCCAACCGGATTCAGTATCTCCATTGTCTTTTATGGTGTTTACATAGAGCTGAGTGGATCCGCAATGCTGCTTTGTGAAAGCTGAAACCTTTAAGAGAAGCTGCTGTTTATCATTCAAACACTGCTGTAAGTTGTCACTCAAGCATATTCTGAGGAAACCTTATTTGTGTAGTCCAAACACTGAAACACACAGATATGATTACACAGGACATTCCATATCTATAATGCAAGAGATTTGGAGATTTTGATTTTGATTTGAAGGGGAAATACTGGAAACCAGATATTTTTATTGTTTCTACAAACCTGTGGAAAACACTGACAATCACTGGTTGTTAACAGAAAAAAAATGGGGTCTTACCAAATTCTGTTAAGTGATCATGTGGATCTACTTAAAATCTATCTCCCTTCCCCCATCATCCCCACACACACACTTTAATGGCCATAATTTTAATTTAACAGAAGGCAGGAACCATCAACGGATCATGTGAATATACTTAAACATTACTATATTTACACACCCAATATTTTTGCTGTCTGATTTACAAACACACTCCTTAAACACACACTAACCTCAGTGGTTCTGTTTCCACCACCTTTCTACATCTTATGTTTTCCACTACATCTCTGCACCTCATAAATATTTATTTTTATAATACAGTATAACTGTATATTTATTTATTTATTTTTCAGTGCATGCTCTAACCAAAATCATGTTTTAATGTTAATGTTTATGATGTTAAAATTAATCAAGTTTTTCAGTTTTTCATTTGTGTTTGTATAAGCTTAGTATGAACTGCCTCTGAGTAACCATGTTTCATTTGTGTCTACTGACGCACCTCACCAGCCTTACCTTTGCAAACACACTTACCCCAGTGTTCACAAATCCTTATTCCCACACTCAGATCTGCACATCTCATGTGACATTCACCCATACTAAACTGCCCTTATTTTCACACACATTCACTTAGTGTGGTGTAACAGAGCTGGAACATTTACTTAGAATTGTAACCTGTGAAACTGGCTGTTTATTTTTAGCAGCTGGGTCAGTGACATTTATTTTGTTTTTGTCCAGATCTATTAATTGATTTAAATTTACCTGAATTTATTTTGAATATACCTGTTCTATGATGAGGATTATTTTATTTCTGAATTAAAAAAAAAAAAAAGTTTAAATCCTGCTAGCCTGAGAAAGGTTGATTGACTAAAATGTTGCATGAATTTAAAAAAAAAATAGCATTGTAATACTACTGTCATAATATCAGAATGAGGAAAAAGCCTCAATAAAAGGTTGAAGTTTATTAAAAAGAAATATTTTATTCTAATATTTCTTAGAAAAAAGGCAGTGAAGTGGCTTTGTTAAAACACTGTACAGCTATTTTAAAAAAAGAGTACATTTCTAAGAACATGATATCAATTTTAAGCTACCTGATCTAATGACGAAAACATACTTGTGGGAACTTTTTCTCGGGGTGCGAAATACGTTCCAGTAAGTACATATAACTGCAGTTTCCAACAGAAATGAACACTAGAGGTGGAAAAACAGCAAGCACTTGTAATCATTTTCATACATAGTTATGATTACAGCTCCATATGTTTTGCTTTCCGAACAGTAACAAGCTTGTTTTAGTAGCACAGCTGGCATGGAATTGCACTTAGGCTGCGGAATCCTTTGGTATGAATCCTGTGAAATTAGTAAAAAACTAGCTTAATGTCCACACACTAGTGCTGCTCCATAGAAATTTATTAAAGACAGACAACGTTTTGTCCAACGAAGACCTACTGGTGGAAACATTGTCTGTCTTTACTAATAATTAATCATTTTAAAATGGCACAAGCATTAGAGTTACAGGGCTTGTTAAGTGCTGATGTAGTGTGTCCAATGAACTCACCAGTGAATGCTGTTTCCGGGTCCAAGCCCCAACTCATTTCACTTGAGAATACTATCTCAGCAGCAGTTTATGAGCACTGTTTATTCATATTAAAGATTTAAGATAAACGTTTTCAAATTTACAACGACATACACTATAGTCTTTGTGCTCACAGCATCCCAAACACAAATAATTCTTTTATTTGTCTGGCTATCTGGGATTTTGGTATGGAGTTAAAGGGTAGGATTATAATTTATATTTTTTTGGTATTATTATTATTATTATTATATCACATTGTGAGTGTATAATTAGCACAGTTTGTTGTTTTCTCATGTCATCTTATAGAGTGTTTGGAGCCAGAAGTCACAGAAGAGGTGATGCGTGATGTCAGACTTAACAAGCGAATAGAGCCACTTAACAGATATTTCAAGTCAGAACTGCGGACATGTACAAAACCAACGTCACATAAAACATACCATATGTACGTTCATCTGTTCCGGGGAAAAACAAACACTCTTTTAGCGGCACTCAGAGGACATTTCACATCGAATATGTCATGAAGCGATATGTATTTTGAATCTTGTGAGAAAGTTCCCACAGGTACATTTTTGTCATGAGATCAGGTTGATTTTAAACTAGGCTTTTAAAATATTTTCCTTTTCTTTATTTTGAGCACTCTTATTTGTGAACAGCCCAGCTCCATGTAGAAATTGGGCTTTATAATTTATGTTGATCTTAAAGATGAACTCATTTTATGTTGATCGAATAGTCAAAATTATATGTGACTCTGGACCACAAAACCAGTCTTAAGTAGCATTGGTATATTTGTAGTAATAGCCAAAATACATTGTATGGGTCAAAATTATCGATTTTTCTTTTATGCCAAAAATCTTTAGGATATTAAGTAAAGATCATGTTCCATGCAAATAATTTGTAAATTTCCTACTGTAAATATATCAAAATTTTTGATTAGTAAGATGCGTTGCTAAGAACTTAATTTGGACAACTTTAAAGATCATTTTCTCAATATTTAGATTTGTTGCACCCTCAGATTCCAGATATTCAAGTAGTTGTGTTTTAGTCAAATATTGTTTTATAACAAACCATACATAAATGAAAAGCATTCTGATGATGTAGAAATCTCAATGTCAAAACATTTACCCTTATGACTGGTTTTGTGGTAGTGCATTTTATACACAGTGGATACTGTATGGACAGCAGATATTGGAAAATATGGCATACAAAAACAAAAATAGGATATTCCCTTTCACAAGCCCCTGTAATCTCCCTCACCCCCTAGATTTGCAACATCCCCTCCCTCACAGATTGACCCAGATTATCTCTGTAGAGAAAATCAGTGCAGATGGAGATTATTATTGTCACTCGGATAGCACTACACACATTCACAAAGATAATTAATATGAATATAATGAATGTCATTGTTTTACTTTAAACCTGTACATTTGATAGTTGAGTATTTACATTCCTACAAATGATTAACACTTAAAAACACTCTTTTTTTGTATATACAGAAAATGTAAAGCTAAATATTCCTTCGCACACTGCACTAGACTAATAGCTGGTCTTCATTTCACTGATGTGCTGATTAAAGTAAAAGGCCCACCACATCTCACCCATCTACTGCTTCAGACACAATGCACTTGTGTTTGTTCAAACCTTTTCAATGGAGATTTATATTCTCAGTCTGTTTCCTTCTTTCATTTAGCTAAGCCTGTCTGCCAGTCCAGTCTGCTGTATAATCCACTTCACGTCTTTCTGGCAGCCAGACTTAGTTGTGTAATGCAGATATGAAGACAAGTAAATGAAGGCACAAGATCCAGTTAAGATGTACATACTCTATTTGTGTTTGTAAATATAGCACACGTAACCAATGGCCTTAATGATGCAGATACTGAAGCATTCCCAAAGTTTTACATACAGCTACTGTAGACTATAGTCTTATTTGTAATTTTGTGGTCTTTAATATTATTCAATCAAAGATGAAAATAAGTATAAAGCTGGGATCTGTTTTAAAGAAATTTTGAAGCACCTCTTTTTTGGCCTGTCCTCTTTCTAAAGCTTCTGTATTTCAGGTCGTGTTTGCCTATGCCCTGCTCACTTGCACTGTCATCTCTTTCAAAATGCACCACTTAGTAAGAAATTTCCTCTTTGTTGTGTCACTGAACACATACCTCTGTTTTGTGTCTTTGTAACATTCTGTTATGAGATTGTATCATGTGATGAATAAATGTTTTGAAGCATCATATGGTTCAATGTGTTATTTATAGAATTTAGAGGAGAAGTCCACTTCCAAAACAAAGATTCACATATAACGTACTCACCCCCTTGTCACCCCTTGTCATCCAAGATGTTCATGTCTTTCTTTCTTGTTGTAAAGAAACGTTTCAGGATTTTTCTCCATATAATGGATTGATATGGTGCCCAAAGTTTGAACTTCCAAAACGCAGTTTACATGTGGCTTCAAACGATCCCAAATGCAGTTGTAAACAATCCCAGCTGAGGAAGAAGGGTCTTATCTAGTGAAACGATTGGTTATTTTCATTAAAAAAATACAATTTAAATACTTTTTAATCTCAAACGCTTGTCTTGCTCTCCCTGAACTCTGTGTATTCTGGCTCAAGACAGTTAGGATATGTCGAAAAGCTCTGATCATAGTTTCTCCCTCAACTTCAAAAATCATTTCAAAATCATCTTGCATCAGTCATACAATCATACAATCATCCAGTTTTTGCAAAGTGAACGTGCAAAGAACATCAAACACCCTTAACAAAAAAGGTAAAACAGCGGCATAGGATGATTTTGAAGTTGAGGGAGAACATGAGATGGGAGTTTTTCGACATACCCTAATAGTCATAAACTGGAAAAAAACAGTCCAGGTAGAGTAGAGCATTTGGCAGTAGAGCATTTGGCATTAAAAAGTATTTAAATTGTATTATTTTTATGAAAATAACCTATCGTTATGCTAGATAAGACCCTTCTTCCTCGGCTGGGATCGTTTACAACTGCATTTGTGATTGTTTGAAGCCGCATTTAAACTGCATTTTGGAAGTTCAAAATCGGGGCACCATATCAGTCCATTATATGGAGAAAAATCCTGAAATGTTTTCCTCAAAAAACATAATTTCTTTACGACTAAAGAAAGAAAGTCATGAACATCTTGGATGACAAGGTGAGTACATTATATGTGAATCTTTGTTTTGGAAGTGGACTTCTCCTTTAAGTGGTATTTAATGTGTTTTTGTAGATTAAATTATGAGAAAATAATAATAGCATACAAACAAAAAAGGGGAAATAACATAAGGCATGACAGATGAGTCTATCAGACAGGAATGGATTATTAGATTAAGCAGAACTTGTGACGAGTCACATGGGAATTTTTCCCAATTACCAGTTTGAACTAGATGACCTCAGCTTAACTAGATTTAAATAGAGACTTTTAATATTTACTCTCACCATTTGTAGGTGGAATGCTATCTGAATCATGCAGCTACAAACTGGCATGTATGTAGACTCTGTAATATGACACCCATCATGCTTAGCTGCACAAGAGAATCCCATCAGTGCCACAGAACAAAAAAACAGGGATTGAATTTCTCTTTAACATGCTGAGTTTGTCAGTCCTATCACCACAATATTGTTCACTGTTAATGTGTAATACATTGTGTACCAGTGTTATTTTAGTATTATGTATTTACTATTAGTTTTTATTAATAATTTGAATGAGTTTTTATTTTTATATTTTGTTTTCACTTACATTTTATTTTTATGTTGTAGAAATGTTATCTTTTATCTTTGTTTTTTAATGTCTATAGAGTTTTTTATTACTTTTATTTTAATTTTAGTTTTAGTTATTTTACATTTAGTTAAACTACATGAAAAATGAGTAATGTTTTTTTGGCAGATAGCTGAAACAATATAAGCTTACATTTTTATATATTTTAACATTTATTTTACAGGAAAACAAACATAGAAAATGTGCGTGTGCGGATATTACAACATACACCACTGATATGACCAATGATAACAAGGTTTCATTTGACCCTGAGGGTTACCATGACAACATGCAACATACTGACTAAAGCCTTGGTCAGTAATAAAGATATCAAGGTTAAACTTATGAATACATAAAAGAAAAAAATTACAATCATAATATGATAGCTGGGGTGTTGACAGCATTGTCAATTTTCTGTTATACAGACATACAGTAAAAAACATACTACATACATAAATGGGAAAAAAACAAAACTAAAGGTAATAACCAATACTAGACATTAATAAATAAGAAACAACTGTTTATTGCAAAATATGCATGTATTCAATAAATTAAGTATTTTGAGAGAGTTAGGGTGACACCCGAGACACGTGCACAGAAAGCTGCTTCAGACAGCATGCCAATTGAATTGAATTCTCTTTCGCACTTGAAGGGACAAAAACAAACAAACAAAAAAACAAAATTGTCTCAAAATGCCCATTTTTAGAAAGTGACCTAGTAAACACAGTTTGAATGAGTTTAAAAGCCTTAAATGACCAATGATATGGTCATTTAAGGTTAAATGTGGTATGTTTTAAGAGTTGGGAAAAAATCTGATGCGTGTCAGATCCGCATCATGTTCGCCAGGTTTTAAAATGACAGCAGCCTAATAAACCTGCTGCAGTCTGTCACTGATGTAAATCAAAGAATGAGAAAAAGAAAATCACTCACTGTTCTTTGTTAACTTTTGTGACTTTAACCTTTGTAGCCTGAATAAAGATCAATCTGTATTCAATTTGTAGTTTATACATACAGTTGAAGTCAAAAGTTTGCATACACCTTGCAGAATCTGCAAAATTTTAATTATTTTATCAATATAAGAAGGATCATACAAAATGCATGTTTTTTATTTAGTACTGACCTGAATAAGGTATTTCACATAAAAGATGTTTACATATAGTCCACAAGAGAAAATGTATAAAAAATGACTTAAAATCATAATCAAAGATGAATCATTCAAAAGTTTACACTTGATTCTTAATACTGTGTTGTTACTTGAATGATCCAAAGCAGTTTTTTTTATTTTTTTAGTGATAGTTGTTCATGAGTTCCTTGTTTGTCCTGAACAGTTAAACTGCTCGCTGTTCTTCAAAAAAAAATCTTTCAGGTCCCACAAATTCTTTGGGTTTTCAGCTTTTTTGTGTATTTGAACCCTTTAGAATCAAGTGTATGTGAAATTTTGAATGGGGTCATTTTTTTTAGAAATAATTTTTTTCTTGTGGACTATATGTAAACATCTTTTATGCGACATAATTAAATAAGTAAAATAATTTACATTTTGCAGATTCTGCAAGGTGTATGTAAACTTTTGACTCAGCTGTGTATAATTTAATTTATGTGAAGATTGTTATACGTTTACAATTAAACTAAACCAACCAATCATACACATTTCTTATTAATTAAATTAAAAACCAAAATTAAAGTTGTTCATCATATAAAATAATCACTTCTCTTCAGAAGACTTGGGTTAAACTGCTTATTTCATATATATTTATTAGTTGTTCTCTTTACGAACATTCAGAGCGTCAGTTTTGGGTGAATAGTCAGTTAAATTGAGAGAAAGAAATCTCTCAGGTGTCATTACAAATATTTTCATTTGTGTTCCAAAGACAAACTAACATCTACTAATAAGTAGATGATGACAGAATTTTCTTTTTGGTGTGAACTAACCCTTTAAGTAAAAAAGGCTTCACATCATGACACACCATCTAGAAAAAAATGATTTTTTTGCCACATCCTTTGTTTGTTCCACTGCTTCTATTTCCACACGCCGAGGCTCATCATCCACACAGACTACAATCATTCTCTCAGCTTTCAGCAGACGGTCCTCTAGCTGCTGACTGTCACAGTATCCCTCTCTCTTAAAGCTGACAATGGAGTGCAGCAGTGCATCATTTAACACCACTCTCTGGTATGTTTCATTGGGCTGTTTGATGGTTACATTGGCCTTGGCTCTGTTTTGAACATTTTCACACCTGCAGCTTTTTCTGCACTTGTTGCATTTAATACGGAACAATTTGGTATTAGAGAGAGAGAGCATGGCACCACATGAACAGATATATTCAAAGGTCAGTAATGCCTCAGTGACCTTCCCTGAGATGACAGTCTCTTCAGACTCCTGTAGATTGTCTGCTAAAGGAGTAAATGGCTCCAGTGTTGTGAGTTCGGTTGAACAAAGCACATTTCCCTTGCCAAAGTCACAGATGGAAAGACTTTTAAATATATACCACTGATTGAGGGTTACAATAAACTTCTCAGCTAAACTCAAGTGAACTTTTGCAGTGGTATCATACAGGATATAATGAGAATAATGTATCCCTTCTTCATTCTCCAGAATGCTGATTGCAGGCTGAAAGTCCAAAATCTTTCCAGCAACAGTAACCTAAAAATACAATGACATTATTTAGCCTTCAAAGAAAAGATAAAAACTGCATTTATTTGATTAAAGTATTATTGTGAAATATTATTACAATTATATATATATTTTTATTTATTTATTTATTATTATTTAAATCTTATTCACTTCTGAATGGTAGTGTATCATGGCTTCCACAAAATGTTTTAAACATTGATAATAAATGTTTCTTGAGCAGCAAATCAGCATATTAGAATGATTTCTGAAGGATCATGTGACACTGAAGACTGGAGTAATGATGCTGAAAATACAGCTTTGTCATTACAGGAGGAAAAAACATGTGAACCATTATTATTCATAAAACAGCCATTTTAACTTGAAATAGTATTTTACAGTAGTACTCTTTTACGGTATTTTTCATCAAATAAATGCAGCCTTGTAACCATCTTTCAACAATAAAATCATAATATTTCACATTTTTTGTTTTATTTACTGACCTCTCTTAAGTGATTTGTGTCCTTTTTCACCTCTGCAAGAGTTAAAGTATGTTGCTCCAGACAAGTTTTGAAGGACAAGTGTCTCCGACGATGAGAGCTTTTACATTTTTGAGGGACCCTTCAAGAAGTAGGCTTTACATTAAATACATTATTTAAAACAAAAACATGACATACTCATTATTACTGTAATTTAAAAACACTCACTCCACAAACTATGGCAATTGTATCTGGATCTGATTACAGTAACTGTACTACTGGACAGGGTCCCACTCCTTTCAGGTAACAACAGGAATCTGAGGCTACAATTCACTCTGGTTTACCAAAATTGGACAACGGAATACTGGTAAAAGGTTGCCTAGTCTGATGTGTCTCGATGTGCCTGATCAACAGTTCAGGTTGCTGATGGTGGTGTAATGATGTGGGAAATATTTTCTTGGCACACTTTGGGCCGCTTAGTACCAAGTGAGCGTTGTTCAAATGCCACAGCCTGCCTGAGTATTGCTGCTAAACATATCCATCTTTTATGAGCATAGTGCATCTGTCTACTTCTAGCACAATAACCATGTCACAAATCTCAGTTCATCTCAAACTGGCTTCTTGAATATGAATATGAGTTCACTATATTCTAGGGCTGCCACTAATGATTATTTTGGTAATCGAGTAATCGGTCGATTATTCTGATGATTAATCGAGTAACTGGATAATTATACAAATTTTAGGTAATAAAAATAGACCTAAGCAAACAATAGCCTTTAAAAGGACTTAAAATACATATATAATTGGTTCAAATAAAGTATCAAAAAACATAATGTGAAAATACATAATGTATTATAAACAATAGTAATAACGTACATTATGCATTATATCAAATTACTACAGAGTAGGAATGCACAGTATTATCGGACCGCTATCAGAATCAGCTGATAATGACTTTAAATGTAAATATCGGCATCGGCCCGATATGAAAAATTATGCAGATATGTCTTGCCGTTAAGAGGAACAACTCACATTTGCACAGGGTGTGCTAGCACTTAGACCAATTAATCAGTGTGGCTCATTCCTGAACCAAAGTTTTGCCTGAATGGTGATTAGATTCACTGTTTTGGATCGCTGCATTTAATCTGAGAATACACATTTTAATTCCGTAGGGGGGCGCTGATGGCCTACTTCTAATAAAATGAAAGTAAAATACACAAATAACATTCATACTGTGTTTCTGATTAAATCTCGAACATGGCACTTGTAAATTAAATAATTTTATATATACTGATTTATTCTTTAATGTGTAATATGTTACATTTTTAAACAAATTATGAGCTCTGAAAGATTTTCAGAATTTTTAGAATTCTTATACCATCTGTTAAATCTTTAAAATAAAATGTTAAAGTTACCACTACATTTTTCTAAAAAAAAAAAAAAAAAAAAAAGGCAAAGTAGTTTGCTTATAGTTATTTTCAAAGCTTCAATGCACTGTCATTATAGAATAACTATATTATTGCTTATTTAATTATAACAAATAAGTTCTTGTTAACAAAATGAAAAATTATTTCCATACAGGAGAGACTTGGTGTTGTTTTCAAACAAAAGGAAACATCTCGGTATCTGCATTGGCTATCGGCCAAAATGAGTTGAAAAATATCGGCATATTGGCAAAAATCCAATATCGTGCATTCCCACTACAGAGGGCACCACAATCTAATCCTTGTTTAATATTGACTAAACAGCAATTAATGTGAACAAATGTCCATTTAATCTTGGCCATTTCTTTATGACAACAATACTATAGCCACTGTAATTTCTTGAATATGTGGACATCAAAATGTGTAAACTCAGAGTGAGGGTTTGAGCTTTTATTTTAAAATTGCAATAAACAGTTACCATATTTAGAAACATAATGATGTATCCTCCTGTGTTGGCTATGGGTTTATGATTTACCTTACAAATCTGATGAAACGGTGCACATCGTGCTCCCAGATGAACATTATAATAAACTCACAACAATATGCAGAAATGGAGTTTGAGATACTCCACACATGTAAATGCATGTTACTGTGAATGGAGCCACTCTGAGAAGCACGTAACCTACACACATGTAAATAATTACAGTGCATTTGAAGAGTTCCAATTTAAAAGCCATCTTGGTCAAATATGTATGTTCATCAAGTACTTTCACTTCAAATGCACTAAATCCTAGCCTCAGCCCATTTAGAAGTAACAGTACTTACATAGAAAACCATACATAGTAGCCAGAAAGAAATGCTAATTTTAAAGAAAAATGTCGGACGTACTTAAAGGCTTTTCCATCTGAACTTTCATATATTAAACCTGCATTGCATATATTTATTTAATTGAATTGTAGTGTTTGTGAATTCACAATATTACTATGATTTTTTTTATGATTTTTAAATGGGCTTAATATATCATGCAGCCGTAGAAAACGGTTCTCGTCCATGGAATGTACCACTACCAGTATTTTGGCGGTTACTCAACACGGGCAAAATGCAACTGAGCATTTGCAATCATGACAGCCCTACTATACTCAAATAGTCTCACAGTCACCAGATCTCAATCCTGTAGAGCACCTGTAGTGGAAAAGGAAATTTGCGTCCAACAAATCTGCAGCAAATGTATGATGCTATCATCACTAAGGCATACCTAATAAAGTGGTTGGTGAATGTATATAAAACCTCTATTCTGATTCACTAACATGTGGCCTCAAATCCGCATTAAAAGAGCCAAATACCAGTCTCAGAAATACTTCTTTTAACAAAACGTGTAGTTACATGTAGATTTAAACAAGTTACATACTGTTCAGTGTTGTGTGAAGGCAGAATCTGATAGTCATCATACGTCCCCACTTTTACGTCTGAGTGATCCTAATGCAGAAAGAAAGCAACAAAGGGAGTTATAGCAGGCAAAATAACTACTGAACACCATTTTTTTCATTAAATATATTTCTAAAGGTGCTGTTGGCTTGAAATTTTCACCAGATGTCCATAACAACCCAAGTAATCCATACATACAAAGCAAACAAAACAAATAGGGGTTAAGCTATGTGTAATAAAATGGAATGACACAGGGGAAAGTATTGAACACATGAAAAAAGGCATGGAAAGCAAGACACCAGCTCAAATCTATCAGTAAAACAGTCCTGCCCCTTGTCAGTGGGGGATGATGAAGATGAAACAAGGGTGGACATTTCACCAAGGAAACTCAACTGGTTTAAGAAAAAGAAAATAAAGTTGCTAGAATGTCCCAGCCAATCGTCTGACTGAATCCAATAGAAAATAAGAACTAAAGATCAGAGTTCATAAAAGAGACCCACAGAACCTTTAAGATTTGAAGACTCTGTGGAAAAATGGGCCAAAGTCACACCTGAGCAATGTATGCGACTAGCTTCTCCATTCAGGAGGCGTCTTGAAGCTGTCATTCCCAACAATGGCTTTTGTACAAAGTATTAAATACATTTCAGTAGTCCCTGTGTCATTCCATTTCATTACACATAACTTAATTTCTGAAATTATTCGTTTTGTTTTATTTGTATGTAAGGATTCCTTGGGTTGTTATCGACATCTGGTGAAAATTTCATGTCAGAAGCACCTTTAGAAATATATTTAGCAGGTATATATATTTAACTAATATTTTCAAATGCAATTTAAAGGAGACCTACAAAGTTAGAATTAATGTGTTATTCTTACAGTGTAGAAACTGTTTCAGTTTCAGATGCTCTGATATCAGTTGAGGCAATGTTTCAAATATATTATCATTAACAATAAAAATCTTTCAGACATTCTTTCTCTCACTTACCTCAGGCAAAGAATAACCATTAGATGGATTCTGCAAGAGCACTGTAACTAAAGAGGCATAACATTATTTTCACTAGATGAGAGGAGATTACATACAACACATCTGTTTTACATATCACAATTGTTAAAAATAAAAAATAAACATCCTTAACTTACAGTTTTGAGTTATAGATAGGTTTCCTTTCACACTTGTCTGGCTAATTGTTGGAGCACTGACTGGACTTCCTTGTTCCGCTGAAGCAGTCACATTTAAATGTGAAGGAGTATGAGCTAAAATTTTTCTTACATGCTCCCTTACTGAAAGACATTCACACAAAAAACAGAAATTACCACAGTACAGCACAGAAATTACTACAGTCAGTTATATTGGGAAAATTTACAGTTTACCAGTATGATAAAAACTGATTGTTGTGATAATAATATTGTTTAACATGTTTATGTTTTTACTTAAATTAATTTTTCTATATGCTGAAATACCCAAAACAGACTAAATTTCATCAACTGACTGTAAATTCTAAATTCTCAAACAACACCTATTCAACTCAGTTTTCTTACCATATTTATTTTGCGAAGGAGTTGAACAAGGAGGTATGTTTTCTGAATCAGGGTCTGCTGCAACTGTAAAGATGTGGAGAAGCAAAGAGAGGATGGAGACATGTCCCAGATAGCACATGTACGTCTGCAAGATGTCTGTTAAAGATCTCTAGATCTGGAAAGCATCTGCTATGTACAAATGTCTGGCAGACATCTATAAGATGTCAGTTTTACATACATTCTAAATCATAAACATCTTAAAGACATCTAATAGACGTCTATTTGACATCTGATAGGAAATAGACGTACTGCAGATGAGCAAACTACGTCTTGCAGATGTAAATGCAGACGTCAAATAGACGTCTCTGAGATTTGTGTGTGCTATCAGGGATTTTGAACAGGCTGACACAAATAAAACAAGAGACGTGTAAGATGTGGTCACAAAAGGGAATAGGATTAAAAAAAAGAATAAACGTCAGTATGCATGTCACACCGCTGTGGACTGTTTTGTGGTTTCTCCCAGTGTTTGCCCTTGTTTGTTCTTCCTGTTCCATTTCAAATTCTGATGTCACTGTTTGATTGTGTACACCTGTCTTCCCCTTGATTAGTCTATGTATTTAAGTTTGGTTGTGTTCACCGTGTCTTTGTCAGTTCTTAAATGTCACTCTATGTTCTGTAAGGTCTCTGACGTCTATGTTTTCATGTGGATTCCCTGTCGTTCCTGTTCGTTCCCGTGGATTATATTATTAATAAACTCTCTTTTCTGGATCTCCTCATCACCTCTCCTCATTCCCCACACACTACGCCGTGACGATGCACTATTATTGTCAAAAATAGTCACTTTCAAACCAATCCGTTTTCTGATGTTCAACTTAATAGTAATGTATTCCTTTGCTTCACCCTGGTGAAAAAAACAGCATATGCTGGTAGGTAGGTTTTGATGCTGGAATGCTGGTTAGGTAGGTTTTGATGCTGGTTTAAGCTGGTCCTTTGCTGGTTTATGCTGGTCCTTTGCTGGTTTATGCTGGTCATGTGCTGGTTTAAGCTGGTCCTGTGCTGGTTTAAGCTGGTCCTGTGCTGGTTCATGCTGGTCCTTTGCTGGTTCATGCTGGTCCTTGACCAGCAAAAACCAGCTAAGGATCAGCATAAACCAGCAAAGGACCAGCTTAAACCAGCATCAGAACCTACCTAACCAGCATTCCAGCATTAAAACATACCTACCAGCATATGCTGTTTTTTTTTCAGCAGGGCAGGAACATCAGTGCAATGTACAGCCAAATAATCAAGACTGTCTATATGTATTAGGCTTTGTAAAATCAACTGATGTGAGATGGTAGTATTGTAAAAATACTAATAAAGGGCACAGTCTTGTTAGATGACCATTACCTTAGTCTTCAATAGGTACTACCTTAATTTAACTTACCTTTGGACTTTTTATTAAAACGTTTTCCTGTTTCTGATTTTTGTTTGCTTTTAGATCTTTTAACAGACGTTCTGTTCATTTTACGCTCATTGGCTGAATTCAAATCCTAAAAGACAGGAACAGAATTTATGAGTGAGCGAGGAGCTGCAAAAATAGTCCGTTAGGCCTACACATTACAGTTACAGAGACAAAAAAAGTAAGTGCAGTGTAGAAAATGGATTACTTAGACAACATAATGTGTTTACCCAGTACTGTGACCATCTTTTACTGTGATCATCACGTATAGCACAAGTCCGTGATGTAACGTATACGTCTGTGCATATTAATATCTGTTAATACAGTATAAAAATACATGCAGGTAATAATAAACGCAAAAAAGTAACTATGGCATCATCAGTTGCAGTTCATATGTTTATATTTTCTTCTATAGCTACAGAATGTCTAAAAATGTTCAGTTTAGTCATTGTAGTAGTAGAAAAATGTACTCACGTGTCACGCAGAAACCACACAGGCTACGACGATTTAATCTTTAAAGAGCCCAAGTTTAAGCCAATAAATAAAGTTAAGCAACAAACGACTACAAAACCCCCATGCATGCACTCGTGATTGCTTCATTCACTCATTTCACTAACTGAAGAATACAAACAAATACATGCCGTACTGGCTATGACCAATCTGAAACAAAAAAATCGAAAATATAAAATAAATCCAGACCCTTCTGTCTAGCTTACTAAAGGATTTCAAAAATGAGAAAAGCGCGGGAGCCAATCAAACAGTACACAAAATATGAGGCAAGAGGAGGATTTTTACTTTCGTTTTTAACGATATATTCAGTAGTACAGTGTGTGTGTGTGTGTGTGTGTGTGTGCACCTGGTATTCATCACGTTATGGGGACCAAATGTCCCCACAAGGATAGTAATACCAGTAAATTTTTACCTTGTGGGGACATTTGTGAGGCCCCCATGAGGAAACAGACTTATAAATCATGCAGAATGAGTTTTTTTGAGAAAGTAAAAGTGTGCACAGTCTCCTGTGAGGGCTAGGTTTAGGTTTAGGGTAGGTGTAGGGCGATAGAAAACAGGGTTTGTACAGTATAAAAACCATTACGCCTATGAAATGTCCCCATAAAACATGTAAACACAACGTGTGTGTGTGTGCGTGTGTATCTCCAAGCTTGGATTTAGTTCATACATTTCATTTATACAGCATGTAAAAAAAGCCCATTGTAAGGGTCAACATAATACAGATGAACAACACAAATGTTACATTGGTATCTCAATCTCCAGACTACTGATTTATATAATATTATATCTATTATAGTGCTCCAGAGTTCAGACTTATAAGATCATTAAGTGATTTCACTTCCTCCTGCGACGTGTGGCTGCAGAACGGATGCGAGCAGCCTGACGAATGTTCATGTATCTTTCTTCTACATCTTGCTGGAGAGAGAGGCAGAGAGTCTGATGATGAAGAATGGATGAAGGGGAGGAGGGGGTGGAGGTGGTTAAAGGAGTGCTAGAGCTGTCCAAGTGATCCATCATTGGGGCTTGACTGCTCCTGTCCATCTCAACTATACCAAAGTCTGAAGATCTTTGTTTTTCCTCTCTGTCCCTCAGTCTGGCTAGACTGTTACTCAGAGTGAAGTTCTCCTGCTGCAGAATCCTGATCCTCACTGAGTTTGCCTTCAGCTGCTGCTCCATGTCACACATCACATCACCTGTAGCTGTGACACACACAGAGAACTGGTTATGAATGACAGGTAGGAGAGAAAATCACAACAAATTTAACAATTATAGTTCCTTATCCAAAAGGTATTTGTTTGTACAGACTTTCAAATGAGGTTTTACAGTCTTTTGAGAGAGGCGACATCAATGCAATCCAATAATTGACTTTGCCTTTGTATAAGACAATAAAAATACTAAAATTTTTAAAAATACTTCTGACAGAAATACACTGATTTAAACGTGACCTATTATGCCCCTTTTTACAAGATGTAATATAAGCCTCAGGTGTCCCCTGAATGTATCTGTGAAGTTTCAGCTCAAAATACCCCACAGATCATTTATTATATAATTCTGACAATGACTATTTATAGTGGAAGCAGAAACATGCTATTTTCATGCATGTCTCATTAAATGCAAATGAGCTGCTGCTCCCTGCCCCATTTTTTCAGAATAGAGCTGTGCCTTTATAGCCAAAAAACATCTGATTATCATGTCTATCAGATAAATCTGCCAAAAATATTACCTGTTTGGTTTTGATTATCATGTCTATCACGCTGAAATCATCCGTTTAAAGCCATATTAGTTTCAAATTCTGATACATGGTTTTCTGAGCACACACATCTCAAGCACACGCACAGAAAGCAGCTGTCACATGTGAGTACTAAACTATCTTTCATATCTTATTGTGCATAAACACACAAATTTATGTTAGTTCCCACCCACTAGCATACTACTCTTATTTGCTGTTCCAAATACAGACAATGCTAGAATATACAGTGCACACAGAAGGATGCACTTACAAACTATTAACAGAACCAAATGCTATTTTCACTTACTCTGTTCACCACACAGTTTGAATGGTTTACCTTCAATACAAATAGCATACTTGTATTTACACTTCATGAGCAACATTTAACACTGTTTGCCCATGTAAACAAGATGTTACTGTTGCTATTAACACTTCATGACTGTGCAAACAGTATCTTCCATTATTGGAACTTGTTCTGAAAAAAAACTTGATTCCAACTGTCTAGTGGCATGAGTGGGAACTGGGAACCATCCTATATGATTTTGTGTGTGTGTGTGTGTATGTTTATCTCACTCTGAGGTGCTGCTTCTGGATTGAGCTCAGGAAAGGCAACCAGTATCCTTTCTCTCTGGGTGGCTTCTTCTAGCACCTCTTTCAGTCGAGACATTCTCTCCTCCATTTCTGTGATCTGTGTCTGCTGCTGCTTTTTCTCAGTACTCAGCAAACTACAGTGGGACTGCAGAGAAAGAAACTCTAAGGTTCACTTTTATAGGTGAGAGCTAATGAACTATATCTTTGACCGAGTTACTTTAAATGTTTACCTGTTGCTGTGTGAGTTGCTCCTGAAGTACGTCTTTTTCTTGTATGATATGTGTGAGTTTGTTGGCAAGATCAGCTTTTTCATCTTCACATTGTTCCAAACTGCTGTGTAGATCTTCAGTCTGCTGAACCAGCACATCCAGATGTTTACGCAGAGCTGCCTGTTTCACTTGAAGCGCCTGGGCACAAAATGACCATGTTTCACAGTCTAATCAAATAAAAATGACGTCTCGTCATTATTTTCCCTTTTGAAAAAAAAAAAACAGCATATGCTGGTTAGGTATGTTTTGAAGCATGGCAGCTGGTCATGAGCTGGTTTAAGCTGGACCTGAGTTGGTTATAAGCTGATCCTGAACAGGAGCTAGTTGCTTAGGACCAGTTTAGGACCAGTACGTGACCAGCTTAAACCAGCTCATGACCAACTAAGGACCAGCTTAAACCAGCTCAAAGCAGCCGCAATGCTTCTAAACATACCTAACCAGCATATGCTGTTTTTTTCAACAGGGTTTCTCAATGAATATCCTGTTTATTTGGAAATAGATCACATTATCGAAACAACCACACACCTCATGTTGGCGTTGCACACTCTGGTTCTTGGCACACTCTTTGTCCAGCAGTGTCTGTGTACTTCTGAGCTCCTTCTCCAGATTTTGCCTGCTCTCCTCTACTTCTCTTAACTTGTTCTCCAGTGAATATAGACAATGAATCTCCTCCTGTAGTGTAGCCCTCTCATATTCTATACAACAAAAAAGCCATTTTGTGTTATGTCAAAACCATTCCTGTAGGGGGTGAAAACTTTTGAACAGAAAGGAGATATGTAATTGTTTCTTATTTTGCCTGAATATCTTTTTTTTTTTCATTTAGTACTGCCCTTCAGAAGCTACAGAAGATACATACATGTTTCCCAGAAGACAAAATTAGTTAAATTTACACTGATCTTCAAATTCAAAAAGTTTTCACCCCCTGGCTCTTAATGCATGGTTTCCTTCTGGAGCATCAGTGAGTGTTTGAACCTTCTGTAATAGTTGCATATGAGTCCCTCAGTTGGCCTCTTGTGAAAAGATGGATCTTAAAATCATACAGTTATGGTTGGATTCAAATACACAAAAAGGACTTTTCTGAAGAACAGTAGGCAGTTGGATAGTAGGACAAACAAGGGACTCATGAACAACTATCACTAAACAAAAAACACAGCTATGGATCATTCAGGTAACAACACAGTATTAAGAATCAAGTGCATGTAAACTTTTGAACAGGGTCGTTTTTATAAATTCATCTATTATTTTCTCTTGTGGACTATATGTAAACATCTTTTAGGTGAAATATCTTATTCAGGTCAGTACTAAATAAAAAAATAACATGCATTTTGTATGATCCCTCTTATTTTGGTAAAATAAACATTTTGCAGATTATGAAAGGGGGATGTAAACTTTTCAACTCAACTGTATGTCAAGGTTCATTGACAAATATTTTAAAACTATTGATCAAATGTATTTGAGATCTTTACTAATTGCTATGAGAAAGATTATTGTATTGCTCATTTTACATTATCATTTATGCATTTTATACTACTGCACAGATCACAGCTTTTTAAACATTTTATTGCAGTTCATTCTGGTGATCAATTTGATGATTTCCTGCTTACCAAGTCTCTGTTTTGCTTCTGTTTGCAAATTCAGTTCTGCCATGAGTTTACAGTTTCGGTCCTCTAACAATGTCATGCCTGTGAATGAAAATTATTTTTACTTTCTACTGTTTATATTAACTATTACATAAGAATGATTTCATATGAGTTAAAGGCTTTTCAAGAAACTCCCACCTCTCTTTAAATCCTCCTTCTCCTCCTTTAACCTCTTTACTGCCTCCTCTCCCGTGAATTTCACTTCCTTCATTCTGCACTCCCACTCCTCCTCCATCTTCTTCCTTTCCTCCTTCTCTCTTTTAACCATCTCTGCTATTTGTTTTCTCACCTTCTCTCGCTCCATCTCTGTTTCTTTCAACCTCTTTTTCAGTGGTTCAACAGTTTCTCTCACCTCCATTTGAAAAAGAACAGTCATGAAAATCAAGTAAGTGAAATAATCAAAATAAATTGCCAAAAGTGTGAACAGCCAAACAAAAAATAAAGTTGTATCATGGTTTATGATCACCTCCAGGACATGTTTTCCCACACGGCTCATATCCCTACTCTGCTCACTTGCCCATTGGGAAATGTCACATGCAGACAAGCGGCCCAGCTGCTGCGTTTCCTCCACAGCTTCCAGGAAGCCCTGCATTGAGCAAGGCAAACCCAAAGACTGGCACAGTGACACTAAAGTACCACTGCTGTCCTTCATAACCACCTGAACACAAGCACAGGCCTCACAGGGCACCAGGGCTGACTCTGCTGTCTGACAGCCCACGGTGTGAGTAGACACACAGGAGCCAGCAGTGGATGCTCTCCCATGGTGGGGAGTTGAAGCTGGGGTATTTGTGGTGGTTTTATGGATGCTGGTCATGGAGGTGCTCTGTGTTTTGTGTGTATTATCGGTAGTAGTAGTGTTTGCCGCTGTTCTGGTAATAGATGGACTTTGTTGAGATGGAGGTTGCTGTGCATTACTGGTGCTCTGCAAGAAAAGACCATTTAGCAAAGATAACATTTGATAGTCATTGACCAACTGTTTTGTGTTTTGTCTTTATCTTCCTTTTTACCTCTTGTGTTTGTTGACTGCTGAGCTGTAGTAGGTTCTTCCAGTAGCGTTTAACCACAGGACCAATGGAAACAGAGATTTCATTTTGTTCAGGCGATAAAGCTCTCTGCTTTTCAAGCAACAGCTCAGCATGAACATTAAAACTCTGAAGGAGAAGCATTATTCTTTGACAAACACACAAATGCACATAATTATTTGGGGAAAATAAAATGATACATTTAATTTATGCTACATTATATAACACTTAACATAATACATTATTGCAAGTCGTTCATTTACAGTTGAGGTCAGAAATTTACATACACCTTGCAAAATCTGCAAAATGTTAATTATTTTTACCAAATATAATTTATAAATTACCCTATTGAAAGGTTAACATACACTTCATTCTTAATACTGTGCTGTTACCTGAATGATCCACAGCTGTTTGTTTGTTTTTT
The DNA here is from genome assembly GCF_022985175.1 of Labeo rohita. Lineage (NCBI taxonomy): Eukaryota > Metazoa > Chordata > Actinopteri > Cypriniformes > Cyprinidae > Labeo > Labeo rohita. Next base: position 9,824,742 of record NC_066876.1, on the reverse strand, counting down.
TTGTTTAGTGATAGTTGTTCATGAATCCCTTGTTTGTTCTGAACAGTTTAACTGCCCACAGTTCTTCAGAAAAAACTCCTTTAGGTCCCACAAAATGCTTGGTTTTTCAGCATTTTTGAGTATTTGAACCCTTTCCAAAAATGACTATATGATTTTGAGATTCATCTTTTCACACTGAGGACAACTGAGAAACTCATATGCAACTATTACAGAAGGTTCAAATGCTCAAGGATGCTTCAGAAGGAAAAAATGATGCATTGAGTGTCAGGGAACAGAATTTTGAACAGAATTAAATGTGTAATTTTTTTTTTACTTTGGTTAAATATCAGTTTTCATTTAGCACTGCCCTTTAGCTATAGAAGCTACAGAAGATACTTACATGTTTCCCAGAAGACAAAATAAGTGAAATTTACCTTGATCTTCAAATTCCTAAAGTTTTCACCCTCTGGCTCTTAATGCATTGTGTTTCCTTCTCAAGCATCAGTGAGTGTTTGAACCTTCTTTAATAGTTACATTTGAGTCCCTCAGTTGTCCTCAGTGTAAAAAGGTGGATCTCAGAATCATACAGGCATTGTTGGAAATGGTTTAAATACACAAAAATACTGAAAAATCAAATACTTTGTGGGTCCTGAAAGATTTTTCTAAAGAACAGCAGGCAGTTCTTTAGTTCAGGACAGACAAGGGACTAATGAACAACTATCACTAAAAAAAAAAAAAAAAAAAAAAAAAACAGCTGTGGATCATTCAGTTAACAGCACAGTATTAAGAATCAAGCGTATATAATTTTTATAAATTCAGCTATTATTTTCTCTTCTGGACTATATATAAATGTCTTTTATGTGAAATATCTTATTCATTTTATTAAAAAAAAAAAAAAAAAAAAAAAGCATGCATTTTATATGATCCCTATTATTTTGGTAAAATAATTAATATTTTGCAGATTCTGCAAGGTGTATGTAAACTTTTGACTTCAACAGTATATTTGTGTATTTATGTATTTAATTGTATGTAGAATTGTATATACTTGTCTGCTAATCAGCAAAGCGTTTCATAATGCTTTAGAATACAAATATAATATAATAGATCAAATATAAATATATTTAAATATTTTTTTAAGTTAATTAGAACGATAAACTACAAATTGACTACCTGTCAATCACCAACTCTTGCAGGACTATATGAGAGTGCTGACTGAATTCTTCATCGCCATCCACATAATCATACTCTTCTAAAAGGCTGACCAAGTCCAGATTACATGATAGTTTATCGGGAAACTTCCATGATGGAAAACGGACTGGTCCAGTCTTAGAAAAAACATCCAAAACCGCTCCCTGTAAATCAATAAGATCTCTGCGAAGACTGTCGATACAGTCCTGACGACCTAAAAGATGAGTCATTGTTCAACTAAGTAGGCTACTTTTGTCCTTCAATCGTTTGAGTTTTCGGATCAATAACATGTGCATTAGCTCTATTTACATTAGGTTTCCATGGTTGCTTGTAGGCAGAATCGTTCCTCAACTACATTTCCCACAATCCCCTTTGGCCTTGATACTGGAAGTGATTTCGATTTTCGTCTTGAGTGCGTCTTCTGTTGTGTGGCGGTTGGCGTAGCGAGAGGTTAGTGAAGTTGTTTGAAACTGTATATAGAAATTATATTATTTCCGTAATTTACAAGGCTTTACTTTGATTTCTGTCTAACAAATTACGCTTTAAACTGACAACAATTCTTTATTTTGCTTAGCGTATTTAATTCTGCCTGAGAAGAGCCTCTCGTGTCGCAGTCATGCCGCCTGGGCCTGTGCAGATAATGCAGCCGGAGCTAAACAACAAGGTATGAAGATATTATTTGTTTCTTTTAGACACAGTACTGGACTGATTTACCTGACTTATATTCAGTTACTAATATATTTGCCTTACATAAACATACAAACAAGTTAATGAACCATAGAATTGCATGTTTGTAGATTATGTTTTGAGTAGGGGAATGAATGGACCTCCCCTTCCACATCAAGTCCAGTCAGAACTGTAATAAATTATATATATTTTTTCAATTTCGTTCCTTTTGCATAGCTCAGCTATTATTGCATTTATTAAATACATAAATGACTGTCAAGTGTTATTTATTGGATTAAAAATTATGCATACTTTATATATGAATGAACTGTTCTTGGCCAGATTAAGGTATAGTAGGCTATAAATCCAAATGAATGCCAGTAGTTGAAATTTGGTTTACGATTTTTTGTTTTAATCAACAGCCCGAGGACCAGAAGGAAGAGACTCCAGCCACAAAGCCCATTGTTGGCATCATCTACCCGCCTCCTGAAGTCCGAAATATTGTTGACAAGACTGCCAGCTTCGTGGCCAGGTTTGACATTATATCACAAGTATACATACACTACCAGTCAAAAGTTTTTGGACGGTAAGAAGCTTCTTCTGCTCACAAAGCCTGCATTTATTTTAACAAAGTACAGCAAAAAAAAAAAGTACAAATTTGAAAAATGTTTACTATTTAAAATAATTTTCTGTTTGAATATATTTTAAAATGTAATTTAATACTGTGATCCTTTTTGAATTTTTCAGTGCAATTGGTGTATGATGTAAAAAAAAAAATTAATTTCAGATAAATGCTGATCTTTGGATCTTTCTATTCATCAAAGAATCCTGCAAATTAGCATATTAGAATGATTTCTGAAGGATCATGTGACACTGAAAACTGGAATGATGGTGCTAAAAAATTTAGCAGGAAGAAATTACATTTTAAAATATATTCAAATAGAAAGCAGTTATTTTAAGTAGTAAAAGTAGTTAAATAGTATTTCACAATATTACAGCTTTTGCTGTATTTTGGATCAAATAAATGCAGGCTTGGTGAGCAGAAGAGACTTCTTAAAAACAAAAAAAAAAAAAAAACGTTTAACTAGTAATGTAGTGCACAGTTTCATTGTTATGCTGTTGTTAAACTAATAATTAACCATTCTTTTATTAATAGAAATGGACCTGAGTTTGAGGCCAGAATTCGACAGAATGAGATCAACAATCCAAAATTCAACTTCCTCAACCCCAGCGACCCTTACCATGCCTACTACCGCCACAAGGTCAATGAGTTCAAGGAGGGCAAAGCTCAGGAACCATCTGCAGCTGTGCCTAAAGTCATGCAACAGCAACAAGCAGCATCACAACAGCTTCCTCAGAAGGTCAGGAACCTGTCAGTGATTTACAATACACCAGTAAAACCAGTCAAGCCAAAATCTTGCAGTCTGATTTGAAATCTTTCAGATTTAATTCTGTTATCCAGTACTTACACATTTTTGTGCTAATTTAGGTTCAAGCACAAGTGATCCACGAGACGGTGGTGCCCAAGGAGCCTCCACCTGAGTTTGAGTTCATTGCTGACCCTCCCTCCATTGCAGCCTTTGACCTGGATGTGGTGAAGCTGACCGCACAGTTTGTTGCCCGAAATGGCCGCCAGTTTCTCACACAGTTGATGCAGAAGGAACAGAGGAACTACCAGTTTGACTTTCTACGGCCACAGCACAGCTTGTTTAACTACTTTACAAAACTGGTGGAACAATACACAAAGGTATGAAACAGACTGATGTGGCTAAAGAGCACTGAGTATTGTGAGAAACCATATTACATATACAAGTTATTAAAGTGTGACATTAAATTCACTTAAATAATTGGTGTCTTGTAGGTTTTAATCCCTCCAAAAGGTCTTCTGCTGAAACTGAAGAAGGAAGCAGAGAATCCTCGTGAGGTTTTGGACCAGGTAAGTAATTAAAACAGCCATTCCAGATTACGCATAGTGGATAAGATGTCTACATAAGATATGCCTGATATGACGGTGGTGTATTATATTGATTCAGGTGTTTTAAAACCAAAAGACAGAACTTTTGGTGAATCAGAGTGTAGAACAGAAATTGCTAAATATACTACCAGTCAAAGTTTTTGAACAGTAAGACTTTGAATGTTTTTAAAGAAGTCTCTTATGCTCACCAAGCCTGCATTTATTTGATTCAACGTACAACAAAAACAGTACAATTTTGAAATATTTTAACTATTTTAAATAACTGCTTTCTATTTTAATATATTTTAAAATTTTAATTTATTCCTGTGATTAAAGATACATTTTCAGCATCATCACTCCAGTCTTCAGTGTCACATGATCCTTCAGAAATCATTCTAATATGTTGATGTGCTGTTCAAGAAACATTTATTATAATTATTATCAATATTTAAAATGGGATTCTTTGATGAATAGAAAGATCCAAAGATCAGCATTTATTGGAAATAAAAAGCTTTTGTAACATTTATACAGTATACCATTCAAAAGCTTGGAATCAGTGTAATTTTTTTTCTATAATTAATTAATCTTTTTATATTTCTAATCGTGATTACAATTACAGATGCCACAATTATGTAATCATTCAAAGATGCAATTCCAAAAAAAAAAATAAAAAATCCACTTACATCATTCTGCTTACTTAAGATGTGTGTGTGTTTCCTACAGGTTATCCTTTTTTTTTTTTTTTTTCATTGTTTTAATTTTTACATTTTTTTACTTTTTTTTTTATATTTAAAGGAGAAACTGTATATAAAAATTTGACATGCAGTTGCTTCAAACAATGAAAAAATAGTTTTGCTTCAAAGCTGTTCAGAACATCATTTAATGTAAATTGTGATTATTGTAATTAATAATCGCAATTACAATTTTAAGGAAAATCGACAGTTGTGATTTTTGACATACTCTTGCAGCCCTAATATAAATTAATACTTTTATGTAGCAAGGATGCTTTAAATTGATCAAAAGTGAGGATACAGATAATTATAATGTTCTAAAAGTTTTCTATTTCTGATAAATGCTGTTCTTCTCAACTTTCTATTTATCAAAGAAATTTAAAAAAAAAATCTACTCAGCTGTTTTCAACAATAATAACAATAATAATAATAATGATTTTTGAGCAGCAAATCAGAATATTAGAATGATTTCTGAAGGATCATGTGACTTGCGTAATGATACTAAAAATTCAGCTTTGAAATCACAGGAATAAATTTGCATTTTTAAATATATTAAAAGAGAAGACAATTATTTTAAAAAGTAAAACTTTGGATTAAATAAATGCAGGCTTGGTAGTGTACATGCCATATTATAAGCAAATACATCACTTCATTCCCCAATATTTTAGGTGAGGTATCGTGTGGAGTGGGCCAAGTTCCAGGAAAGAGAAAGGAAGAAGGAAGAGGAGGAGCGAGAAAAGGAGAGAGTGGCTTATGCTCAGATTGACTGGCATGACTTTGTGGTGGTGGAGACTGTAGACTTCCAACCAAATGAGCAAGGTAAGCATGAGTAGTTAACACAGTTTATGTCATTTTAGATATTTCATAAGATTTGTTATTACAAACATACTATTGCATCAGAAGAATGCTTTTGATTTTGCATTTACTGGCAAGAAATTTCCTAAATCTCAAATCCTCAATTTCTTTGGTTCTATTAGCCTACAGACACAATCTCACTTTTTTTATTGTAAGATAATTGAGAAAGTTTTTGTACTATACCAGTTAAAGTATTATTATTATTATTATTATTATTATTATTATTATTATTATTATTTATTTAGTATTTATTCCATATTAGTCACTGTTAAGTTCATGTTATTGGTGTTAATAAATAATTAATAATTAATATAACTTATGCAAATTACAGGAAATTTCCCTCCTCCCACAACTCCTGAGGAGCTGGGTGCTCGTATCCTGATTCAGGAGCGCTATGAGAAATTTGGAGAGAGTGAGGAGGTGGAGATGGAGGTAGAGAGTGAAGATGAAGAGGATGAGAGAGAGGGCAGGGAAGATGGACATGCATCTCAGCTAGACCAAGACACACAGCTACAGGACATGGACGAGGTGAGACAATCAGGGTGTTCATACCAATGGGATATGGAGGGGTTTAGTCATGCTTACTTCAAGAAGTTCCTTGTTCATAGATAAGCAATTTAAAATATCTAGCTGTTACTCTGACTGACTAGCATCTGTTCTTCCTCTCTCAATAGGGCTCTGATGAAGATGATGATGGCATGAAGGCTCCTCTTCCCCCTGATAACCCCCTGCCACCACCTCTGCCCCCCACCCCGGACCAGGTCATTATCCGCAAAGACTATGACCCCAAGGGTAAGGGCATTTATAAAAACACACTTTAACATACTAGAACACCAAATTGCATCCACTCACTTTTTATCTCTTCTTTCAGCCTCTAAGCCTCTGCCTCCTGTGGCCGTCCCTGATGAGTACCTCATCTCTCCCATCACTGGTGAGAAGATCCCAGCCAGTAAGATGCAGGAGCACATGCGCATCGGGCTGTTGGACCCCCGCTGGCTAGAGCAGCGTGACCGCAGCATTCGAGAGCGTCAGATTGAGGAGGAAGTGTATGCTCCCGGCCTGGACATCGAGAGCAGTCTGAAGCAGCTGGCCGAGAGACGTACTGATATCTTCGGTGTGGAAGAAACGGCCATCGGTAAGAAGATCGGAGAGGAGGAGATACAGAAACCAGAGGAGAAGGTAAGAAACACAAAGAAAGAAAAATATATTCACTGTTTGACATTATTAGTAGACAAATTAATTATATTAGAAAAAAAAAGTTATTTATGAGAGTTTCTATAAATCTGCGAGACCATAGCGTTTTCCTAACACTCCCATTCTCTTTTCTCCACAGGTCACATGGGACGGTCACTCAGGCAGTATGGCTCGTACCCAGCAGGCGGCTCAGGCTAACATCACCCTACAGGAGCAGATTGAAGCCATCCACAAAGCTAAAGGTCTGGTACAGGAGGATGACACAAAGGAGAAGATTGGCCCCAGCAAGCCCAATGAAATTCCTCAGCCACCTATGCCATCAGTAGCCCCCAGCCTGCCCAAACCCACCCCACCAGTCAGCACCGCACCTACTGTAAGTCTCAATCTGTTTCTGCATTCAGGAGTTTTGAAAGATCAGGTTGAGTCAAACACAAAAATGAAAGTGCTAGTTCTAACTAAATGTTCTTGCGTATATTCCAGATGGCGCCTCCAGTGCGGACCACATTGCTCCCTGCAGTTCCTGTCATACCCAGACCTCCGGTGGCCCCTGTGGTGCGCCTGGCCCCTGGGCAAGTTCTGGCCCCCATGCCACCCATGCTGCATGCCCCACGCATCAATGTGGTGCCCATGCCGCCCTCTGCACCCCATATTATGGCACCCAGACCTCCACCCATGGTGGTTCCTGCTGGTGAGTCTTTGGGATAATAGATCTGTTGCATAGCTGCTTGGTGATTTTAAAGCCAAAATTAAATAGTTGAATAGTCAATGGATTTTTCTGTTATACACTACCAGTTAAAAGTTTTTGATTTTTAATGTTTTACCAGAAGTCTCTTCTGCTCACCAAGCCTGCATTTATTTAATACAAATTACTGGAAAAGCAGTGATATTGTGAAATATTTTTACTATTTATAATGTCTCTTTTCTATTTGAATGTTTTAATATGTAATTTATTTATGTGATCTAAGCTACATTTTCAGCATCATTACTTCAGTTTTAGTGTCACATGAAATCATTCTAATATGCAGACTAATATGCACAAAATACTTAGATTTAAAAAGAGTATAGATTATATTGATTAGATGTCTTTTTCAAAATGTTATTCGCATATTACAACAGCTTGTCACCCAGCCATAAGCACTGTTATTCAATGAAACTGACATTAGATAGTGGGATAGTCTTACAGATCCGATACAGGGATGACGTTTTTCATTGGCGGTTCAATTGGCAGTCGGTGGAGCCATGGAATAAAAGAATAAAAAATGTAAATTTGATTTTATATTTCAAAATTCTGACTTTATTTTCGCAATTCCGAGATTATATCCCACAACTCTAGAGGAAAAACAACTCGTAATTCTCTGTTTTCCCCTCGGCTCAGAGTTTATATCCCACACTACAGTTTTTTTTTTTTTTTTTCCCTCAGAATGAACAAACTCACTAGTTAAATCGAGCTATAAAGTCCGAATTAGAAGATATAAACTTGCATTTGTGAGAAACAAAAATCAGAATTGTGAGATAACATAAAAAAATGTTATGTTAAAAAGTTAATAGTAATAGGTTTAAATAATATTTTGTGCTGTAGCTCTATGGCTAATACAGGACGTCCTTTATGAACAGCATATGTGAATATCATGTAGACCTATAAATCAAATTTATGCTTTAAAAGTAGAGTAATCATAGCAGTTTTCATCCATAGTATTGTTGTTTAAACGTCTGTTTAGCTTCAAATGGCGTCTTTGACTACAGTATTATATAAAAATTATTTGCATTCCGATTTTGACATCAAAAGACACAAAAATATATTTTTTTCTCTTATTCCATGGAGTTTACCTGTTTACCTCCATTTGCTACCAGTGTTTTTCTGCAACCACTATGCGCGCACAGCTGCAAATGACGTCACTGTGACGTCTACTCGAAATTGGTCTATACCATTCAAGCTTGGAGTCGATATAATTTTTTTTTTTGTTTGTTTGTTTAAAATATAGTAAAATAAAAAGCAGTTGTTTTAAATAGAAAAATACTTAAATTGTACTGTTTTTGCTGTACTTTGGATTACAAAAGCTTTTTATTTCAGATAATATTAATAATAATAATAATAAAAATTTCTTGAACAGCAAATCATATTAGAATGATTTCTGAAGGATCATGTGACACTGAAGACTGAAGGAATGATGCTGAAAATTTAGATTTGACCACAAGAATAAATTACATTTTAAAATATATTCAAATAGAGAGCAGTTATTTTAAATAGTAAAAATATTTCTCAATATTGCTGCATTTGCTGTATTTTGTTTTGGATCAATAAATGCAGGCTTGGTGAGCAGAAGAGAATTCTTTGAAAACATTAAAAATCTTACTGTTCAAAAACTTTTGACTGGTAGTGTACTTTTTTTTTATTTATTTTTTTATAATTATTTTAAATAATCATTTATATATTATTAATAATGATTGCTATATTTAATAACCCTAATATTATTAAATAAATAAAAAATAAGGAATGCTAATAATTGTATTAATTACCAAAAATTATTAATGTTATTAATAATAATTAATACAACTTTTTTTGTTGTTGTTTTATAGCATTTGTACCAGCTCCCCCTGTGCCTCAACCTCCCAGCACTGTTGCCGCCCCCATGCCTCCTGCCCATCCTCCACCTCCTCACGAGGATGAACCTTCTAGCAAGAAAATGAAGACAGAGGATAACCTGATTCCAGAAGATGAGTTCCTGCGCAGGAACAAGGTGTAGTGCAATTAGGCATTAAGAATATGTTTTAACCATTATCATATCAGTCATTTGTTAATCTCTTTAATTTGTCTTTTAGGGACCTGTTGCAGTCAAGGTTCAGGTGCCGAACATGCAGGACAAGACAGAATGGAAGCTGAGTGGCCAAGTGCTCAACTTCAACCTGCCTCTCACAGACCAGGTAAAGACTTTGCCCATCCGGTATCTGTATGCACCATTTGTGCACATTTTTACTAATCTTTAGAACTATACAGAATGCATATGAAATTCATGACAATGTGAGCTAATAAATTCCATATTGTGTCTCAGGTGTCGGTCATCAAGGTTAAGATCCATGAAGCCACTGGTATGCCAGCTGGAAAACAGAAGCTGCAGTATGAGGTAAATTATTAAGCATTCACTTTTTAAATAAAATAACCAAGGCAATTAATCTTATAGCACTGGTAAATTTAAAAGCCCTTGCTTTGAAAAATTAAATCTCATGTTATTTTTGATTCTTCAGGGTATTTTCATCAAAGATTCCAACTCTCTGGCCTATTACAACATGAACAATGGATCCGTCATCCATCTGGCCCTTAAAGAAAGAGGTGGAAGGAAGAAGTAGATCGCTCATATTCATCATTGTTGTTTGAACCTCCACATTTATTGTGTTCATAACCCTGCTATATTTGTACACTTCACAAACTTGTGCCGTGCTCTGTAGAAAAACTGCAAAGTAATCAGTGTCTTGTTATTATCTTACCATTGTGTTTACACATTCAGTGTGTGAATGATTAAATAAGAGAACATTTAATATTGGCAGTAGTCTTCTAGCAAACTGGCCTATTTTTAGTTTCACTTTTCATTGAGGTGATTAAATATGTGCAAATCTCAAGTTCAAGCTTTGAAACATCACATTTTGTGTGATGCATAAATACTTGTCTCTTAGGAAAATGTACCTAATAAATTTCAGTAAGAAATGTTATTAGCCATACTGTATTTATTCCTCACAAATATTAGCATTATGTATTCTTCATATCACAGTATTCACATTTTGGTCAGCATTAATAGTGTTTTCACGAGGCGTCATCAATCAGCCATATTGGTGGCACTGAACTTTTTTCAAATTCAGCTGATCATTGCTGCTGAAAAAGGTCAGTTATTGTCATGATTTGGGCTGTACTGATCGGCCAGTCCAGAAAAAAACATTGAGTAATATAGACTGCCACAACTGTTACAATAAATCAAGGAGAGGAGTGCAAAAAACTGTCTGAGAAATAAAAGGTGTTTGTGGTTGGCCAAACTGAACCAGGATTTCCAGGGCAAGAATCTTGACAACATTTGTGTTTGTTCTTATAATTTCCAGTCATGTAGGTGAAATATTAGGCTAATATCTTAATTAATACTACTCGTACACATCTTTACCACCTATTAACATTAGTTTGTCAAAATATTAAACCCTTTCCAACCTTTCAAAGGCCTTCTCTATATGATTTAACAGCTTCCACACATTTTTACTGTTTAGACAGTATAAATTAACAGAAAAATGTACTCATTAACTGTGCAATCCACCACAAAACCAGTTATAAGGGTCAATTTGTTTAAATGGTGGTTTATATATCATCTGAAAGCTAAATAAAGAATTCCACTGATGTATGGCTTGTTAGGATATGACAATATTTGGAAAATCTGGAATCTGAAGGTGAAAAAAACAACAAAAAATAAAAATGGAGAAAATCACCTTTAAAGTTGTCCAAATGAAGTTCTTAGCAATGCATATTACGAATCAAAAATTAAGTTTTGATATATTTACGGTAGGAAATTTACAATATATCTTTATAGAACAAGATCTTTACTTAGTACCCTAATGATTTTTGCCATAATAATTTTGACCCATACAATGTATTGTTGACTATGGCTACAAATATACCAGTGCTATTAATGACTGGTTTTGTGGTCCAGGGTCACACATATGGTGTAAACCAATAATGACGTATTAGCCTCATTTAAAATGTAAATAATACGTATAAAAAACGTTATAACTCTTCACACAAGCGCTAAAGATCAAAAAACAAACAAAAAAAAAAACAAAAAAAACAAGCGCTAAAGATCGTTTATGTTTCCGGAGGCTTTTATTTTGAAAGCGTGTCTTTAGCGGAACTCGCGTCACATTTTCATAGCGGTCATAGGTGAAATATTTAGCGGGAGTACCAAAAATCAACACAGAGCAGGTCGACCCGATTTTGTTATTTATTTTGTTTACTTCATCATCGAATCAAACTATATTAACAATATATTGTAGTAAAAAAACAAACTGGTAAATAAGAAGTAAGGTAAGAAACTAAAGCTACTGTGCTGTTGGTGTACAGTAAGTTTGACAACTCTATAGATTCTAATACATTCTCCTTATATAGCATTTATAATTTTTAAGCATTTATAATTTAGCTTCCAGAAACGTGCCCTCAGTCATGTTCTCAGACGTGATCGTGCCGAAGGAGACGTTATTGTCTCCTCCAGGCTCGGAGGAGCCCGTGTTTGACCGTCAGCAGCCCACATACAGCGGCTGCTCGGAGAGATTCCGCATCGGCGAGCGCAGCTTCAGCCGCCAGTACGCGCACATCTACGCCACCAGACTCATGCAGATGAGAGACATCCTCACCGAGAGAGCCACTCACAAGTGGGGTGAGAAATGTTTATAAAGTCACTGACAGGCTCGTGTTGCTGTTGTGTTCTGCCTTGAAACACTTTTGAACATGAGTGAATGTGCTGTGTTTTAGGCTCTGTCGTGCCCATCAGGAAGCTGTGTGACCTGCAGATGGGTGAACAGTGTATAATAGTGGGCACCATATTCAAAAGCATGGAGCTGCAGCCTTCTATCCTGAAGGAGATCAGTGAGGAGGTAAAAGATTACTAAGATACTACAAACTTTAGTTTTGTGTCCCCTTCTTTAACATTTCTTTTCTTTCTTCAGCACAATCTGTTGCCCCAGCCTCCTCGTGCCAAATACATCAGCCAGTCAGATGAGCTTATTTTGGAGGATGAACTGCAGAGGATTAAACTTGAAGGCAACATCGACACACCTAAGTTTGTAACAGGTGGGGTTGCAGGAACGTTAGGGAACATTTTTCAGTGTATAGCAAGACCAACTGATCTGTCTCAGTCGCCTCTTGCTTCTCAGTCTTCATGCTAAGTTGTGAAACTGTGTTTATAGGTAGTGTAATTGCCATCATGGGTGCAGAGAAGAATGATGGGAAATTCACTGTTGAGGACTTCTGCATGGCCGACCTTCCTCCACAGACACCCAGACAGTCTCTCAGCATAGACAGGTACACAAACACATCTGACATGACTGAACAGAGATCTGGAGGTTTGCTTTTTAGACATACTGTTGTAATGCAACAGAATTACAATTTTTGGTGGTGCATGTGCTGATAATTGTTCTTGCTCTTAAATGATAAATAATAAGTACTAAAATTAAAGGGGTCATCAGATGCCCATTTTCCACACGTTGATATGATTCTTTAGGGTCTTAATGAAAAGTCTGTAACATACTTTGGTTAAAAATTCTCAATGGTTGTGTAAAACAACACCCTTTTTACCTTGTCAAAATGAGCTCTGCAAAAATCATCCTGTTCTGGTTGAGGTTGCTTTAAATGTTAATGAGCTCTGCTCGCCCCACCCCTCTCTTTAAACACAAGTGTGTTTACTTTAGCTGCTAAAATTGCTAACTAGCACATTACTAGGAAAGGCGATCGCAAAGATTTATAAAAAAAAACCTTATACTCACTTCTACTGTAAGTGAAGCTGTCGAACACAGACAGATATATGTAACTGTAGATCGGGAGACACATTTCCTACACAAACAATCGTAATCCACTGCATCTTCAGTGGCTCAGATGTCGGGAGTAAATGACGACCACTACGTTCATTATTACATCCAGCAACACAACACCTCAATCGTTCAATTGGAGATATTCTTGTCTAATTTACATCCCTGCTCCAGCATTGAAACAATGGAGGTTACTGGACTGTTACAGCTGATGTAAGGTGGATCTGAGGTAAGATGCTCATGTCAATCAACTATCGTGGGAGCGGCCAACAGGCATCTGAGAATGGCTCAGTTTGAAAAAGGGGATATTATTTTTACAGATTAATTAAAAACCACTGCATGGATTTTTATCATTATAGGGTAGATTTGTACATACACTGCCAACACACATTAATGTTCAAACACCATGTAAAAGTGAACTTTGCATTCGATGACCCCTTTAAGATATTATTTTGTCTCTGAAAAACAAAAACTTAATAAAATCATTTAAATGATTACCAAAACAGTGTTATTTAATTAATAGCATTTAAAGTAAGGATTAGCATTTTAGCTTTAAGTGAGTGTTATATTATGACAAAAGTGATCAGGAAAAAGGGAAAAACACAAACATTAAAACAAATCAACCAATAAAAATAAATAATTTTTTTTTTTAAAGTTACCATGAAATCAAAATTGACAATCCTTTCTTTGTGTGGAGTGTTGCAGTGTTTGTTATAACAGATTAATCAGTGCACATCATTATATTTTTCATGATTTTGTACATCATAGTTATATGCACAGTATGTATGCATACTTGTTTCAACCTTTTATGCCTTAGGACTGTGTAATTGACAATAGTCAAGTCCCATACTCCCCTTTTTTTTTTTTTTTGAGAAACCATTTTACTTACACTGTCATTCAAAAGTTTGGGATTAGTAAGATTTTGAATGTTTTTTTTTTTTTGTTTTTTTTTTTTTTAAAAGAAGTTTCATATGCTAATCAAGGCTGTATCTGTTTGATCAAAAGCTAAGAAAAAAATGTAATTTTGTGAAATATTAGTGAAATATTGTTGCAATTTAAAATAAGTTTTCTATTTTAATATACTTTAAATATAATGCATTCCTGTGAAGCAGTGCTGAATTTTCAGCATCATTACTCCAGTTGTCAGTGTCACACGATCCTTCAGAAGTCATTCTAATATGCTGATTTATAATCAGTGTTGGAAACAGTGACTGATGAATGACTGATGAAAATTCTGTGCTGCGTCACAGAAATAAATTATATTTTAAAATATATTAAACTAGGAAACCAGTTGCAATAATATTTCACAGTATTATAGTTTTTTCTGTATTATTTTATTTGATTTTGATTCTAAAACTACTAAAGTCATGCTTTTCTGAATGGTGTGAATGCATTGAAGCCTTCAGAAGGATTATTGAAGGTTGTTTTAATAGTACTTGTACCAACTTCATTATTCTTTTCCTGGCAGACTTTACTGTGACAGTATAGAATCAATATAATACTCTTTCACCTTTTAACCTTTGCTGTTTTCTTGTTACACAGATTTGTCCTTCTTGCCTCTGGTCTGGGATTGAATGGCAGCAGAGCAGACAGTATGCTGGGATTGCAGCTTTTGGTGGATATGGTAACCGGTCAGCTTGGAGATGAGGGGGAGCAGAGTGGGGCAGCATCCATCTCTAGAGTCATACTAGCTGGAAATCTGTTGAGTCAAAGCACTCAGGACAAAGACTCAACAACGAAGGTGTGCAAATTGGACTTAAAGGAGAAGTCCACTTCCAGAACAACAATTTACAAATAATTTACTCACCCCATTGTCATCCAAGATGTTCATGTCTTTCTGTCTTCAGTTGTAAAGAAATTATGGTTTTTAAGGAAAACATTTCTCCATATAATGGACTTCAATGGTGCTCCCAATTTTGAACGTCCAAAATGTAGTTTAAATGCAGCTTCAAAGGGCTCTTAACGATCCCAGCCAAGGAAGAAGGGTCTTATCTACCAAAATGATGTCATTTTTTTCGAAAATGTAAAATTTGTTATACTTTTTAAGCACAAAAGCTTGCATAACACTAGCTCTGGGATATGTGCGTCCACGACGCTATGTGACGTAGGCGGAACTCAGTGTTTACAAAGCGAACATGCAAAGACTAATAAAGTGCAAGTAAGTCAAACGCTGTTTACAAACAAAAAGGTACAATGATGTTGGATAATTCTGAAGATATAGGAGAAAATGAAATGAGTTTTTCCCTATACCCTACCTTTTTGAGCCAGAGTACACAGATGATGAACTTAGAAAGAGAGAGGAGACTGCTGCAGCGACACAAGTCTCTCAAGCCTCGGGCAGACCACATTCAAACGAGACATGGTGGTGCATGTGTGGAAAATGCTGACCATTGCCAACGGAGCAGGAATCTCAATGCTGTCAAGAATGGACCATATCTATTCCACTGTCGAAAAGAATCAAGTCAGGTGGTGAGTCGCGTGTGACCTTTCGAGGTGATTCTGTAGTACGTAGCGTTGTGGGCTTGCATCCCAGAGCTAGTGTTACACAAGCTTTTGTGCTTAAAAAGTAAATGACCGATCGCTTTGCTAGATAAGACCCTTCTTCCTCGGTTGGGATCGTTTAGAGCCCTTTGGAAGTTTAAAATCGGGGGAACCAGTGAAGTCCGTTATATGGAGGAAAATACCGAAATGCTTCCCTTAAAAACCATGATTTCTTTATGACTGAAGACAGAAAGACATGAACATCTTGGATGACAAGGGGGTGAGTACATTATTTGTAAATTGTTGTTCTGGAAGTGGAGTTCTCCTTTAATTTATAAGCAGCACTAATCTTACTTTTAAAGCAGAATTTTAAAACATACAGTTAATTAATCTTGTAAATAAAACCATTTTCGATTTGAAGGCAAAGTATCTGACTAAGAAGACTCAGGCTGGGAGTGTGGAGGCTATCAGACTGCTGGATGAGCTTCTAATGCAGCTAGTGGTGAGTGTTTTTAGTCTGAAGTGGCCGAAATGTATTGTACCTCATTTATTCAGTATATAAAGCTTTTAGGACCAGGTCTCATAGTTCTTTTTTTGTTTTCTCTTGTCATGGCGGGTTTAGACTGGCTGTCCTTAGTGAAGGGATAATGAAGTGATTTTTACACACAAACCTGTTTTTATTATATTATCTCTCTGATTTATTTTCTACAGGCGTCTGTATCTGTAGATGTCATGCCGGGACAGTATGACCCAACAAACTACACTCTTCCCCAGCAGCCCCTGCACCGCTGCATGTTCCCTCTGTCTGTGCCCTTCCCCACCCTGCAGCTGGTCAGCAACCCCTACCAAGCCATCGTAGATGGCGTCCAGTGAGTAACTACCTATGTATTTGTCCTCTTTCAGTGGTATGATGTGGTAAGCAGCTCTTGACAGTAAATGTCTTGTTTCTCTCAGGTTCTTAGGCACAGCAGGGCAGAATATCAGTGATATTGTGAAGTACAGCAGTGTTGATGATCATTTGGAAATACTGGAAAGCACGCTGAGGTTTCGCCACCTGGCTCCCACCGCTCCGGACACACTGGGTCTGGACAGACTGTTTTCTCTGATTATTTATGTATTTGTGACAATTTTAGGCACTATTGTTGAATTATTAATGGAATTTTAGCATAATATCAAATTCAAATAAACAAAATCATGAGCTTCACATTCATTAATACACACTGATTATTGTGCTGAAATTTTTGTTGGTCCCATGTCCTTTTAGAGACATGTTCTTAAGATATTTTAGTTGTTGTTGTTCTCATTTACTTCAGCGTGGCTCTCTCAGGACCTAAAAATAATTTTAATTTTTAAAATTCATTTAGAATTTTTTGGAAATCTTGTATTACTATTTTTATAAAGCATTTTGAAAATGCTAGATCTGACATGTTTTGTTGGCCCCTTAGGTTGTTACCCTTTCTATCAGAAAGATCCCTTTATCATGGAAGAATGTCCTCATGTGTACTTCAGCGGAAATGCACCAAGCTACCAATGCAAACGAGTCACAGGTGAATAGACTATTTCATAATATAAATAAAACAGCACTGTTTAATCATGTGGCCATACATCTCCAATATTTTTGTATGGTGATTTTTGTCTTACTTTTCATATCAGGACCTGAAGGACAAGATGTTCTCCTAGTAGCAATCCCAGAGTTCAGCAGCACACAGACAGCCTGTCTTGTGAACCTGCGCACCTTGGAGTGCGAGCCAGTCTGCTTCTCCTCTTTTCCCACAGAGGATGATGAGGAAAATGAGATGAATATCAGCCATTGAACACTCACTTATCAATGTTTGTTTCTGTAGTCTATTCAACAAAAGCTGTTTCTGTTGTTGTGTTTTATTAATAAAGCTCCCTCTTTTGTATGGAAACCGTCTTTTGTGTTGTATTGTACTATGGGCCTTGTGTTTCTGTAAAAATATTCATGGTTATTAGGCTCATTTGCTTACATTTAAATGACAGTCTACGCTTTTGATGCAATTCCAGTATTTAAAACGTCACCATATAAACTAGCTCTTAATTTTATAATTAGAAAACAATTTCTAGAATAGTTTTAGCTTTTGAGTCCAGGAACTACATATATAAAATAGTGCTTTCTCAACAGAAAATAAGTGGCTCATTATTTACAGAGAAGCACTGTCTACTGGAAATCTATAATAATGATACTTTCCTGATGTTTGGTTGGTTTTAGCTGGTCAGCAGGCTGGTTTTAAAGGGGTTTTGGCCACTTCTTTAGCTGGTCAGGCTGGGAGACCAGCTAAAACCAGCTACTCCCAGCTCAGTTTTTTTTTTTTTTCAGTTTGTAAACACTTCTTTAATTAAGATGTGGAATGATAGTTTCAGACACTAATGTGGTATGTGGGTAATCCTTGGTAAACATAATAAAAACAGGTCAGCAAGCTGGTTTTAGAGGGGTTTTTGGCCACTTTCCTAGCTGGTCAGGCTGGGAGACCAGCTAAAACCAGCTACTTCCAGCTTAAACCTGCTAAGACCAGCTTAGGCTGTTCTTAGCTGTTTTTTTCAGTAGGGAAGGTACTCTTGAATTTCTTAGCGAAGAAAATATTAAATTTAATAGTGTGGAGTTTCAGTTCATTGTGAGACTATGACAACAGAACGAAAACGTTTACAGCGTTTTTGTCGCCATCTGCCGTTGAAAAAAACAAATTCAGTGTTACGTTTACATTTTTTTTAAAACGTGCAAAACACCATATTCTTTGTGAATTTCCTGAATAATAATCAATTTTATAATAATAAAATAACTCTTCAGATAAGCATCACGATTTAATTCCTTTTCACTTACATGACGTCACTTGACGCTTTTGCAACGTCATTGTTCTGCGCCCGGGTCGCTTGTTTGGTTCTTTCAATGAAACGTTAGCTGTATAACGAAACTTTTGGACATCATAAAGGTAAATTATGCCGTTACCATCATCATTTCTTAATCAAATGCATGTATAATATTTTATCCATTATTTGCATACAGAATTAGCGTCCTGTCAGCCGAGTTTTCAGATAGTATGAGTTTACTCGTGGCTCATCAGTGAGATGATTTGCTCTCTCTGCAGATGCCTCTGCCTCCGGCTTTACTTGCACGCCTCGCTAAAAGAGGGATCGTGAAACAGTCCGACCACGGTAAGATACAGCATGCATATTTATCTAAGTGGGTGGTCCATAAAACATTAAACCAAGAGTTTATGCTCTCATTCATATTGTTACTCATCGTCATCCTCAGAGGCAGAAGAGGAGATCATCGCCGAAGACTATGATGATAACAACGTTGATTATGAAGCTACAAGGCTTGAAAATTTACCAACTAATTGGTACAAAGTTTTCGACCCCGCTTGGTAAGTTCACAAATTTGCGCTTTTCCCATATAATATCTGATAAGATGGAAAACATCAAGGCAAACATACATTTTTTGAACGTGAAAGAAAATACTATGATGGTAGAAATATTGCACGAGGTTGTAATAATGTGGTACTTTGATATGTACTGAATATTTATTATATTATTATTCATTACATACACCAAGAATGCCATGGTAAAAGCATGAAACCGGTCAAAAATTCCACAATTAAACATTTTTTGGTTGTCACTGATAAATAATTATTGTTCTCTTCTCCTATCCTTAGTGGGCTTCCTTACTACTGGAATGTAGAGACAGATTTAGTGTCCTGGTTGTCCCCCAATGACCCAGCAGCTGTCATCAGTAAAGCCGCTAAGAAACAGAAAGGTCAAAAATGGACGTTAAACATTATAATGCACAGATTTTTGTTACTGAGACACATGCTGAATCTGTCTTTTACTTCCCAGGTGAGGCTGGACATGATAAAGGGGACGGCCACTACGAGAAGGCAGAGAGAGACAGGGATCGAGACCGAGAGAGGGACAGAGAGCGTGATCGAGAACGGGACAGAGACAGGGAGGACGGACGGGACAGAGATAGAGACCGAGATAGGGATAGAGATCGAGACCGGGACAGAGACAGGGACCGTGACAGACGGATGCGGAGAGATGACAGTGCACCGTATAACAAATCAAAGAGAGGTAATTTATGCATAATCTGTCTCACTTATGTAATAATTAAAAATATTGCATTAATAAGCCTGAGTAAATGTAAACTCTGTTTTAGGAGGACCAGGAGGAGGTCGAAAACAGCAGCAGCAGGAGGAAATGGATCCCATGGATCCCAGCGCCTATTCAGATGCTCCAAGGTAATGAACAGCTAGTTTACAATTGACATTACGGGTGTTTGAAATGGTATAATAGCACACTATTCTTAATACTACTACTACATACTATATCTTTGCAGTACAGTTGAGGTCAAAAATTTACATACACCTTGCAGAATCTGCAAAATGTTAATTATTTTACCAAAATAAGAGGGATCATACGAAATGCATAGTTGTTCATGAGTGCCTTGTTTCTCCTGGACAGTTAAACTTCCCGCTGTTCTTCAGAAAAATCCTTCAGGTCCCACAAATTCTTTGGTTTTTCAGCATTTTTGTGTATTTGAACTCTTTCCAATAATGACTGTATGATTTTGAGGGACAACTATTACAGAAGGTTCAAATGCTCACTGATGCTTCAGAAGGAAGCACAATGCATTTTTTTTTTAATTTGAAGATCAGGGTAAATTGAACTTATTTTGTCTTCTGGGAAACATGTTAGTATCTTCTGTAGCTGCTGAAGGGCAGTACTAAATGGAAAAAAGTGGTATTTAGGCGATATAAGAAAAACGTACACATCATTCTGTTCAAAAGTTTTCACCACCGGCTCTTAATGCATTGTTTTTACTTCTAGAACATCAGTAGGTGCATTTCCATTACCCTTCAAATTGCGCAAATTGAAATTGCGAATTGAAAATATGCCTAATGGAAACGCGTCAATTTCGCAAAAACCATATATCGCTAAAAAAAGTTTTTACACTCGCTTGAGGTGGTTTTTCAGAAAAAGGAATATTTCGCAAAACTGCAATGGAGATGGCTTTTTCGCATTTACAGGTCATATAGCATATGTAAAAAGTCATAGGATCATTCTTCAATGTACAATAGACTAAACACTTCATACGTAGCCGCTCTCAAGTATAAGGGGCTTTCCCTGGTATTAATGCTTAGACTATGTACACTGCACGGCGTGTAAGGACTCCGACGCGGTCACCAGAACTTATGTTATGTTTATACCAGCAGAGTCGCACAGTTTCTGAAGCGGCTCTCCGCACTGCTTGTGTAAAGATACACGCATACTCCTCTTTCGATTTGTCCAAATCCCACCAAAATCCATTGCCATGACTTATCGCGAGAGGAACAAATTACGTTTAGGTCGCATAACATCAATCAATGGAAACGTTGTCATTTCGCAATACTTTTTTTATCGACATTTATGAAATATCGCCAAAGTTTTGCGCAAATCTGTAATGGAAACGCGCATAGTGAGTGTTTGAACCTTCTGTAATAGTTGCATAAGAGTCCCTCAGTTGTCCTTAGTGTGAAAAGACGGATCTCAAAATCATACAGTCATTGTCAAAAATGCTGAAAAACCACAGAATTTGTGGGACCTGAAGGATTTTTCTAAAAAACACAGCAGGCAGTTTAACTGTTCAGGACAAACAAGGGTACAATCAATTTAAGCTGAACATTTATAGTGAAGAGTTGTAATGAAGATGTTTGAGTTTTTGTGTGTATTGGACAATAGATTTATAAAATGAAATTGTATCCAAATGGTGCCCTACATTGGATACTAACTTAAGTTGCCAAAATGTTTAGTATCCACCTTTTTCTTCTAAGCTGAAGTAAGCCTATGGGCGAGACTTCTGGTTCATTAGCTGCTTTTGGGGAATAACAAGAAGAATAACAATGTACAGTAAACAGTAAAACTGTTTGCACTACAAACCAGTATGTTCATAACTAAGATAATATATTAAAATAATATGGTAAGACACACAAATTTGTAATATCAAGCAGAAAACAAGCTGTTTTGTACAGCTAAAAATAGTTGGACATGGATGAGACTGGAAGCCAGACCCATAAAATTTACAAATGGCCGTGCCCACTGTTACATGAAAGAAAAAGGTGGATAGAACAGGCACTTTAATTGCACCTACATGAGCTCTGGAAAAAGGTTGTTTCTCTAATAAAGAACATGTTTGTGATCAATATGTGTTGCTCTTGTTTTTAGGGGCTCATGGTCCACTGGTCTCCCCAAACGCAATGAGGCAAAGACCGGAGCGGACACCACAGCGGCAGGACCCTTGTTCCAGCAGAGGCCGTACCCCAGTCCTGGAGCCGTCTTGAGAGCAAACGCTGAGAACACAAGACGATTGGAAGAGGATGACGATGATGATGATGACGACTGAGCAGGAATAGTGTGTCTGTAAAGCCTTTATGATTTTTAAAAGGCTTTTGTGGTATGTTTTCTTACATTGGGGACATGGATTCATTTGTAAATATACCATGTGTTTTGTGTTCTACATTTTATAAACAATTGCCATTTTACTTCAGATAGTGATGTTGTTCCCTGCAAAATAAATGTTTTGTTTAAAGATGCATTCAGTGGTTTGGTATTAATTTAAAAAGTGTTTTCGTGAATAATCATCTGAATGGTGTACACTACCAGTCAAAAGTTCTTGAACAGTAAGATTTTTAATGTTTTTTTAATGAAGACTCTTCTGCCCACCAAGCCTGCATTTATTTGATCCAAAGTACAGCAAAAACAGTAATATTGTGAAATATTATTATTTAAAATAATTGCTTTCTATTTTAATATATTCTAAAACGTAATTTATTGCTGTGATCAAAGCTAAATTTTCAGCATCATTAGTCCAGTCTTCAATGTCACATAATCCTTCAAAAATCATTCTAATATGCTGATTTGCTGTTCAAGAAAAATTTAATAATATTATTATTATTATTATCAATATTTAAACACTTTGGATTGTATGTATATTTGTTTTTAAAGAAAATATAGAAATGAATATTTTATTTACATTTACATTTCATTTTGTAACATATTTATAATGTTACAAAAGATTTCTATTTCAGATAAATGCTGTTCTTCTGAACTTTCTATTCATCGAAGAATCCTGAAAAAATTCTACTCAGCTGTTTTCAACATAATAACAGTAATAATATTTTTTGAGCAGCAAATCAGAATATTAGAATGATTTCTGAAGGATCATGTGTCTGGAGTAATGTTGCTAAAAATTCAACTTTGAAATCACAAGAACAAATTACATTTTAAATATATATTCATATAAGAAGCAGTTATTTTAAATAATAATAAAAAAAAAAACCCAAAATTTTACTGTTTGCTGTACTTCAGATCAAATAAATGCAGGCTTGGTGATCAGAAGAGACTTCTTTAAAAAAAACAAAAAAAAAAAACATTAAAAATCTTACTGTTCAAAAACTTTTGACCAGCAGTGTACATTGACATTAGATGAAGACTGTTCTCACATAGTACTCAATAGTTTTCAACATTTTTTTTTGTTATATACATAAAGCAGTTTGCCCCCTCAATGTGTACCAGCATGTTGAAATTAATTCACCTTTGCCTTTCCATCATATTTGATACTCAGATTTTACTATTTTTACAAAAGTGGATAATCAATTAAACCAAGTCCAGTAAATGCTCATTTTGAAATATTAATATTAATAATATATGAAAGTGTTCTTATGATCATATCGATCATTTAGAGGCCCTAGAAATTAATGCATCATATGATGCAGTAAGATTTACAGTGCTGTGAAAAAGTTTTTTCCCCCTTCCTGTTTTGTTTTTGTTTGTTTGTTTGTTGCATCTTTGTCACACTTGAATAATTCAGATCATCAAACAAATATTAATATAACACAAAGATAACCCAAGCAAATACAAAATGCAGTTTTGAAATAATGATTTCATTTATTAAGAGAAAAAAGCTGTCCAAACCTGTCTGCCCCTACGTGAAAAAAACAATTGCCCCCTAAACCTAATAACCTAATAACCTAATAACTGGTTGTACCACCCTTGGCAGCAAAAACTGCAATCAAGCATTTGCGATAACTGTCGACAAGTATTTCACATCGCTGTGGAGGAATTTTGGCCCACTCTTCTTTGCAGAATTGTTTTAAATCAGCCACATTGGAGGGTGCAGAATTCATGGTTCCATCAACTATGGCAAGTCGTCCAGGTCCTGAAGCTGCAAACCAGATCATCACACTACCACAGCCATGTTTGACTGTTGGTATGATGTTCTTTTTATGAAATGCTGTGTTTTACACCAGATGTAACGGGACGCACACCTTCCAAAAGTTTAACTTTTGTCTTATGAGTACACAGAATATTTGTCCAGAAGTCTTGGGGATAATCAAGATTTTTTTTTTGGCAAAGTGAGACGAATCTTTGTGTTCTTTTTGGTCTGCTCCTGGGAAGGTTCATCACTGTTCCAAGTTTTCTCCATTTGTGGATAATGGCTCTCAATGTGGTGATACAGCAACTACTTTGTTTCTCATCTGTTCTTGAATTTCTTTTGATCGCGGCATTGATGTGTTGCTTTTTAAGATCTTTTAGCGTGCTTCACTTTGCCAGGCAGGTTCTATTTTAGCCATTTCTTGATTCAGCAGGTCTGGCAAGTGAAATTTAGCTTTCTAAAATAATGTGGTTAATTAAAATAATTTTTTCATGATTTAACAGAAGGGGGCAATTATTTTTTCACACAGGGCCAGGTAAGTTTGGACAGTTTTTTCCCTTAATAAATTAAATCTGCATTTAAAAAACATTTTGCATTTACTTGCATTATCTTTGTGTAATATTAAAATTAGTTTGATGATCTGAATTTTTAGAATGTGAAAAATAAGCAAAAAATGAAAACAGGATGGGGGCAAAACTTTTTCACAGCACGGTATATGGACAAAGTAATCATTCAATAATTTAGAGATCAAGTCAAAGGTATACTGAAGAAATTGTAACATTTTATTATAAAAACATAACATGAGTGGAAATTCTAGGTAGCTTCTGTTTAACTTTGTACATAAATTGAAATCTTTATTGGACTAAGAAACCAAAGCACAGTTTCGACAGTGTTTGGATTCTAATTAACTGGCAGTGAGATGTTTTATCCCTAATTACACTGGATTGTATGTAATTTCCCTGATCAGCAGCAGACACTCAAACGCTGATGCTACTGAACTGATGAACCTGTGTAAATGTTCACTATCACTATACAGAGAAACATGGCACTTTTTCCATTTGACAACATAACAGACTCTTACTAGCAGGATATTATTGTTGCTTTAAGATCATCCAGTTATGCAGATGCACAACTGTCATAGCGGATCAACAAGTACGACTTGCATTTAAAATACAACACCACAACTAGCAAAATAAATTAAGTCTTGGTTGTATTAAAAAATGTGATATATCTGATATGTTGGTCTCTAGCAATGAAGGGAAAAAGCAGCCAATCACACTCATGTTGCTGTCAGAATAAGGTTGGGACGATGAAGGGTGTGTCGTATAATCCGATTGGCTTCTCAGTGTTCTGTTCCGCCCACATAATGACAGATGGCGTCATAGTCGAGAGTGAACAACTGCTCCTCGTAACGGTCCAGCTGAACCATGGCTCGACATTTCTCTCGGTCTCGCTTCAGGATGCGGCCCACCTGCAGGATAAGGTATGCATCATGATTTTACAGCAGAAATACACATCTTCACTAGTGGATATAATTAAATGACAAATTATGAAAGACTGATGAAATGATTATCCATCTTTTTTTTTTTTCCACAAGAGTGGGCATTTGTAAATCGTATGGGTTTGGCTTCCGGTCTCACCTGCATCCAGCTATTTTTAGCTGTACAAAACAGCTTGTTTTGCTGCTTGACATTGCAAATTGGTGTGTTTTACCATATTTAAATGTATTATCTTAATTATGAACACACTGGCTTGTAGTGCAAACAGCTTTACAGTTTACTGCACATGCAGTACTGTCATGCAGTGAGCGTGCTACTATTCAGCTTACATGCTCCACACAGACACTTCAATAGCGCACATTTTTCTAGGTTCACATTACATGGAGTGGCTATGTAAATTTGCTGCTACTAACATATTTCAGATGAAAAGCAATATTTGAGGTCGAGAAATGAAAGATGAGCGTTTGGATGTCCTGCCACATAGATCAGCCGTTAATGATCCGTCCGTTACAGATTGCGTGACTTCACCACTTCCTGTGGAAATTTTATTCAGCGACTAAGCGACTAATACAATTTTGGTCGACCAAGACTCTTCTCATTGACTATTAGGGGGCAGCCCTACAAAAACGCTAATTTATTGTTTTAGATAACAATAATAACACTAGGGTTTTAACATTTTTCTGTGAGTAATGGCTTAATGTCAGGAGTGTCTCTATGATACCTACGATGCTGTCTAAGTAGGCAGTCCAGAATGATTCGGAACAGAGCGATGCTGTACTACACAAGCAAGTGAATCCATATACCTGTCCTCTGTGTTCTCCCAGAACCACCATAATGTAGTCTGAGTCATTCTTGGGTACAATGGTCTCCAGCATCTTCTGTCTAATATCTGAAACCAGCAAATGAGTAAAGCATACATCCAGCTGTTACACCACAAATCCCCACTGTTAAAATGCCTCTTATAATGGTCAAGGTCAGAGTGTGTCATACCGTCCAGCAGTCTGCCCTCTTCTGTACGACACACACAGGTGTGAGGTGTCAGGACGTCCTCGACTCTCATCTAAACACACACAAAAAAAACTAATGTAAAAATGAAAAACTTCAATTTATACTATTATCATATATACTACAGCTGAAGTCAAAAGTTTACACCTTGCAGAATCTGCAAAATGTTAATTATTTTACCAAAATAAGAGTGATCATACAAAATTCTATTTTTATTTAGTACTGACCTGAATAAGATATTTCACATAAAAGATGTTTACATATAGTCCACAAGAGAAAATAGTAGTTGAATTTATAAAAATGACCCTGTTCAAAAGTTTACATACATTTGATTCTTAATACGGTGCCGTTACCTGAATGATCCACAGATGTGTTTATTTATTTATTTATTTATGTAGTTAGTTAGTTAGTTAAGTGATTGTTGTTCATGAGTCCCATGTTTGTCCTGAAGGTGCCACAAATTCTTTGTTTTTTCTGCATTTTTGTGTCTTTGAACCCTACAATACTGACTGTATGATTTTGAGATCCATCTTTTCACACTGCGGACAACTGAGGGACTCATATGCAACTATTAAAGAAGGTTCAAACACTCACTGATGCTCCAGAAGGAAACACAATGCATTAAGAGCCGGGGGTGAAAACGTTTTGAATTTGAAGATCAGGGTTAATTTAACTGTTTTTGTCTTTTGGAAAACATGTAATTCAGTAGCTTCTGAAGGACAGTACTAAATGGAAAAAATATGATATTTAGGCAAAATAAGAAAAATGTACACATTTCCATTCCGTTCAAAAGTTTACACCCCTGGCTCTTAATGAATTATGTTTCCTTCTGGAGCATCAGTGAGTGTTTGAACCTTCTGTAATAGTTGCATATGAGTCTCTCAGTTGTGCTCAGTGTGAAAAGAGAGATCTCAAAATCATACGCACATTGTTGGTTCAAATACACAAAAAAAAAGAAAAAAACCAAAGAATCTGTGGGACCTGAAGGATTTTTCTGAAGAACAGCAGGCAGTTTAACTGTTCAGGACAAACAAGAAACTCATGAACAACTATCACTAAACAAAACAAAAAACAAACAAACAAACAAAAAAAATACCCACAGCTGTGGATCATTCAAGTAACAGCAAAGTATTAAGAATTGAATGGGGTAATTATTATAAATTCAACTATTTTCTCTTGTGGACTATATGTAAATGTATTTTATGTGAAATATCTTATTTAGATCAGTACTAAATAAACAATAACATGCATTTTGTATAATCCCTCTTATTTTGGTAAAATAATTAACATTTTGCAGATTCTGCAAGGTGTATGTAAACTTTTGACTTCGACTGTATAGCTTGTGTCTTAGTAATATCTTAATCACAAATACTTTGCAAATGTGTATTAAAAATGCAGCTGCATTCTGTTTAGCTTATTTAAGAAGACAAGTACACATTATGTGTAGTTCCCTCCAAAACACCAGTACAGACACTTCTGCATTTCTCAGCATGAAAACAAAAACTGTACTAAAGAAACCAGTCTCACTACACTAGTGAAGTACCTTTGAGTTGTAGTATTTGCCTCCTTTGAATGCTTTATCTATGAAACGCACACGGAGGTCCCTTTGGAGCCATGAGGGGACTGGAGGTGAGGGCCGTGACTCCTTTGCTGGAGGAGGTTTCTCTCTGGAAAGAACAGTAAGTCCATATAATTAAACACAGATTTATTGATACTTGCAAAATACAGTTTTTGAGTGTCGGTCTTACCTGTCTGTACTTGATTCTCTGTGTTTCCTTTTCTTCTGATCTCTGTCTCTGTCCTTCTCCCTTTCTCGATCTCTATCTCTGTCTGTTTTTCCTCTGTCATCTTTGCCGTTTAACCTCTCCTCTCGTTCCCTCTGCTGCTCCCGCTCTTTTTCTCTTTCTTTATCCTTGTGTGCTTTACTAAGACGACCTGATAGACAAAAATGAACATTTTTAAATGATAAAGATATGGTAAATAAAATTATAAAATAATCTTTTTAAAAAACTAAAAACACAGTTGCCATTTTAAAATGATTTTTTTTTTCAGTACTATTTGTGTAAACCAGTTTCATGTAAGCAAACCAGCATGTGTGAAATACGTATGTCAGAACACACGGCTTCTGATTACAAAAAATAAAGGCTTGCTGATGATGTTTTGGGTTTAAACGCTTCAACCCAAACAGCTAGTTTTCCCACAAGCTCAAATTGCACTTTCACAGTCAATCTGTATCCTCAACTGTTCTCATTCAATTCAAACGACACCATGAAATCAAAATGGACTCGGTTTACCTAAACTTATAAACACGGTTTGTTGATGCACCTTAATTTAATATTAACTAACATTTAATTAATTCATTAATACACTGTGAATGAACAGTCTTCTTTATTCCTCTTAAAAAGAATATTCATGAGGAAAATGCATTTAGTTAGAATAACAAATGCACCCAAATTTAGATTTAGGTAGAAAGACATAATCAAAACCAACATATTTAATTGAATGTAGAACACCTGAAATACTCAGCCAGAAATACTATATCCAGTTTTTAAAAGTAAAATGACTGAACAAGTTGAGGATGTAAAAGCAGACTTACTGAGATCTTTGCTGTATTTGTCGTATTCCTTACGGGTGACTAGTTTTAAAGAGTGCTGAATGATGGTTACTGTCTTGCCACCGATGGCAAGTTTGACTACGACCCTGGCGTTATCTGGATCAACTCCCTCTATCTGTCAAAGAGACAGTGTGAAAAAAAAAAAAAAATAAGAAAAACAGACAAGGAGAGAGCAAAAACAAATAATGAGAATTTATTTTACTAACACTTTAAAATTACTTTCCTAAATTGTGAATTATTTATTGACACAAGGGGGCGCTAATAAACCTCTATTAACGGTGGTTACTGACTGAAGCTGATCATTTTTTGACAGAAAAATCAACTTTAGAACTTCTGATCTTCTGAAAAATCTGATACTTTTCTTAGTGTGTCAGTACAGTAGCTCACCTTTACTGTCACAGAAGAGAATATGGATAAAGTAAAGTCCACTTACCTTCCCGTACAGGTCTTTATGGGCTCCAGCCAGGACCTGCACACATCCTCCAGGTCCCAGAACCAGCGCCTCCTCTTCCTTCTTCTCCTCACCGGGTTTAGGGGGTCTCTTGGGGACACCGGGCTCCAGGTCTTTAATAGCAGAGCGATCAGCACCCAAACCCAGCCCTTTAGGCCTTAACTGATGCTCTATGGGCTTCACATCTCTAACAGGAAGCAAATATAATTTTTTAAAAATAATTCAAACATAACCCACTAGCTAACATTACTCCCTCATATGCGCATCAGCATCCCAACCCACAAAAAGCGCAGCCTGTGTGTTTTCATGTTCATATAAGCAGACAGATGGGACCCGTAAGCACAAAAGATTAAAGTGTGCGGCCAGTCCGTGCCAAAAAGGTTCCTTCTGCCGGTCTGAAATAATTCTTCATTGCATTTGACATAAAATCATAATCTCATGTCATTAATGTCTCCAGCCAGGATAATAATCCCAACACAAGGAAACATGAGTGGAACAGACTTGCAGAGAGCCAAACCTCACGTGCGTTAAAAAGCGCTTATTACACAAAACGGCAAAACAGTGACGAAACTATAAAGACACTGCACAGTTCAAAGATGAAACACGCTGAATCAGAAAAGCCATTTGAAGCATCTCAAACACATGGTCAGTGTGAGATGATTTATATGTTGGACATATGGCTGTAGATATTATTTCATTATTATTTTGAAGAGGATAAAATGTGTCAGATTTAAAAAAAAAAAAATAAATTAAATAATTAGAATAAATAAATAAATAAATAAATAAATATAGCTACAAGCAATGATTACCAGGGTTCAAGCTCTTCAAGGCATTTAAGAACATATGTAAAAAGACATTACATATTATTTATCAATCCTGTAACGGCCAAAAACAATGATTGGTCATAAATTAAAAAAAAAAAAAAAAAAAAAAAGCCAAAATCCAGGTAATTTACCAAAGAAATAAAGACTGTTATAGTGCCAGCTGTGGTCCGATCTCCTTAAACTTTGCATGCTTGTTTAGACTCACCTGTCACCCTCAAGTTTAGAGTTTTCCTTTAGGATTTGTAGAATTTGGGGTAAATTTGGACAGGCCCCTTTTCTAAAGAACCCCATCATAGCTTCCCAAAGGGTAAATCAATTTTTTTATTTTGGATAATTATTGACTAGAGTGCAGAGAACTGTACTGCAGTGCTTTTTTCCAGATTGAGCGAAAAACCTAGGACTAGTTTGCAAAAGTATGTTTTTTTACATCTTCTCAACCATTTAACAAACTATTTGATGGTTCTAGAAGCAAAGTTGTTATAAAGTATGATTCAAATATCGCGTGTATGTGTGAAAAAAAATAAATAAAAATGCTCAATTTACAATCGTTTACACTCTGAAAAATATGATATCGCTCCCTAGTGGCTGATTTCTTTCAAATTTCTCACAGACCTTTAGAGGCGTGAGTCAAACAGGCCCACCGAGTTTCATTCCAATCAGAGGTTAAACTTATAACAGAAGTTTACCACCTATATGTTTACCACAGAGGTTAACAGATGATCAAACTTAGTTAGCCAATGATGTTTATTGAGATACGCAGCTGTCCTTATAGACATTTCTGGCACTTTGGACCAAGACCGTGCACAGTGATTTTCATGTTAATAGTACAAATGGTTTCCCTGTAATAGCACCACCAAGTGGCCAAGCTCCACGATTTTTGTCCCATGACCTTAGATTGAGCTCTTACATAAGCTTTCTGAGTTTGGCAAAGATATCTCATTTCATTCAGTGGTTATAGGCGTTGTACTAAAAGTGCCCCTGCCCCTTTCGAGCGTTTTGGCATCCCTTTGAGAAAGTGAGTCGAAAGTTAGACTTTTTTTGATAATTACAGATATTCGCAGAGAATCTTTCTGCAAACCTAGAATACTTTGAATTAGACATGCATTTTGCGTGTCGAAAGCCAAGGATTCCAACAACAAGACACTTGAGCCTGCAACCGAGGATTTAGGAGTTATGAGCGATTTTGTACTTTTGATCGCTGTAGCGCCCCCATCAGGCCAATTGGGCCGAGTCTTGCTGACATTGTAGGCAGTGTGAGTACTACCATCCCTCCAAGTTTCAAGTCTCGACGACTTACGGTTCTTGTTCTGCACGATCAGATTTACGTGGAGATTGCTGATCTGTGACCATTCTAACAATTACAATAGGGTTTCAGTGTTTTAAGGCATTTAAGCACATATGTAAATAGACATTACCTATTATTTATTTGCATACGATTTGATTGACAGCAGTGGTTATAGAGACAAAGTTGTCCAGGAATGAGGAGGTCTATCGTATGATATGAATATCATGCGTATGTGTGAAAAAAAACATCCAATTTACAACCATTTAGGCCCTTGGAAAATGCCGCTTTTGAACGTTTTGGCATCTCTTTGCAACAGAGGGTCGAATTATCAACTTTTTTTGATAATTACTTATATTCACTCTACAAGGAAACTTTCTGCACTGGTTTGGTTCAGATCAGGCAAAAACATAGGACTAGTTGGCAAAAGTAGTTTTTTTCAAGAAATGCAAAATAACAATTTTTTTTTTTACCCAAATACTACTTTTACCAACTTTTAAAGAAATTTTTGCCAGACAAAACGCATGCCTTGGATTTGTCCATCACCCAAATCCGAGGAGTGCGTTTTGTTCAGCGTGAGCCAAGGAATCCGATGGTATAAGATACCTGAGCCTGCGATTGACAGTTTAGGAGTTATGAGCGATTGTTAAATATAATTTTAAATTTAATTAAAAAATATGTCCTTACTGTTTAAATGTGCGTCCGATTCCTTCTCCTTGCTTCCAGCCCATTCCCTTCAGCATGGCCAACCCATAAGCCTCCACAGGAACACGATCGTAGTCAGCCTCTGTGGACTGAATCAGACCAGACATCAGCTCTATAGCATATTCAATACACATCTCACACATCTCCACAGAGAAATCAAGCACAGACTTCCCAAGCAATCAAAAACACACTCAGACAAAAAAACACTAATTAGAAACACACACCTCAACCTACAGAGAAGATGATAATTAGATAGAAATATTACAGCTCCTATTTATGCATTGGAATAAACAAGCACTTCGACAGGCAGAGTAAAATTTACTCGTAATGACTCTGAGCGTGTTAAAACCTAATCAAGCTGTAGCTGGCGCTCTCACAACAATCTACAAGTGATGCACTTGCACTGCAGGAGAAAATGACACTGGAGGTGTGAGTAAGAAAGAGAGAGAGGGAGTTTATGCAGAGTAAGCTGTTTGGATGCAGCAGGAGAGTTCTTCATCACTCATTTCATTAGGACACGCCCATATCCTACACACACACACACACACACACACACATATTAAATGCAACAAGAGCACTGCATGTGCAATGACCTTGAACTACCCTGTGCTGACACCACATTTGGCACCATTACTGGACAACAGCTCGAGCAGCCGATAGAACACTAATGAGTTTTAATAAAATACACTTCGCAAATCAACAACTGCAACTGCATTAGAAAACCTCAGTATGTACAAACACGCTCATGTGACCCAGATTTGCAATTAATTTAAACTAAAAGAGATCTGTAACTGCACATAGTGTAGATAACAAAATACAGCAATCACAAAGTGGTGCAGTACCAATAATAGCCATTGCTGTTACTAAAACAGTTTACTAAAATAGGATTTTTACTGAGGTCATTTTTTTTTTAAATAGCTCCTCATTAACGTTCTGTTTATCAAATAATCCTGGAAAAAGTATCACAGTCATCACACAAACATATTAAGCACAACTGTTAAGCACAACTGTTATGCATATTAGAATTAGGGCTGCAAAATGATTAATCGTGGTTAATCGCATTCAAAATAAAAGGTTTATATTTACCTACTATATGTGTGTGTACTGTGGATGTATATATAAATACACACACACACAAAATATATTAAGAAAAAATATTTTAGATTTATATATAAAATATTTATATATGATATAAATTATATACAAGTGTAAATATACATATATATAAAATATGTATATGTAATATAAATTATATACAAGTGAAAATATATGTATACATAAAATATTTATATATAATATAAATTATATACAAGTGTAAATATATGTACATACAAATATTTTTTTTTAAATATATACATATGTTTGTGTATTTATATATACATAAATATACACAGCACAGACATATAGTATGTAAACAAACTTATTTTGAATGCAATAAATCACAATTAATTGTTTTGCAGCCCTAACTAGAATGATTTCCGAAGGATCATGTGACACTTAAGACTGGAGTAATGGTTTTGCATCACAGGAATAAATTACATTTTAAAATATATTTAAATAAAAAAAATCTGATTCAAACAGAACATTTGAACAATATCTGACAATATTTCTGTTTTTTTACTAATTTTTGATCAAATAAATGCACAGTCTGTATGATTCTGACCCTCACTAATGTCACAGTCCATATATAGAGTCTATAACTT
This sequence comes from Labeo rohita, assembly GCF_022985175.1. Lineage (NCBI taxonomy): Eukaryota > Metazoa > Chordata > Actinopteri > Cypriniformes > Cyprinidae > Labeo > Labeo rohita. The sequence continues at coordinate 9,790,856 of NC_066876.1, read as the reverse complement.
GTCAAAGACTACACTTCAGCACTCTTATTTCCACACTGGATCTATAAGGAAAGATTCATCTTGCTTGACAAGATTTTCCCATTTAATTCAATACCATTTGCTACGATGAACTCGACACTAAAATGTATCCCATGTCCAGCATTCTCAGAAATATTTGTAAAAGCCTTATCCCTGGTTTCATAGACATGGCTTAACCCTCGTCACAGACTAAAATGCATGTCTGGACTGTTTTAACTGAAAGATCCTTGCACTGACTGATCTTAAAATATGTCAGTTTCATTGTTATGTATTAAGATGCACACCACTGTTTTTATCTAAGGCATGTTTATAAAAGCTACTTAAATGTCCTAATTGAACTTAAGGCCTGAACTTGTCATAACCTTAGCCCTGTCTGTGAAACCAGGCCTTTATGTTTAATAATTTGATAATGTTTAACTTGCACAAGCAGATATGTCTACGCTGAAAACCAACATTCATTTCTAGGTAGTCTAGCTGAAAACAGTAAAGGGCATCAACATTAGCTAAAACAGAGCTGCCTGTCTTTTCATCTATTTTTTTGTGTCAATCATTCATGAACCTACCGACTCTGGTCGCAAATCCACTTTGACTTTGTCTCCATCCTCAAAACCCTGAGGGGCCTGGTTCTGCATGAGAAGAGGAATGGCAAAGTTTGGATCCATCTGCGGTCCGTTCTTCCATCTCTCCTGGTGCTTTTGAGACTCTAGCAGATGACATTCAAACAGAATTACATTAATACATTATTCTTCATTTAAGCAGATGCTTTTGAGGACAAAACCGACTTGCAACATTTTTACTACAATAACAAAAAGCTTTCCACCCACAATCTTTTGTTTACGAGTCCAGATCTATAACCACTAAGCCACATTATTGCCACAATAATTGAGTTATGAGAATTGTTGATGACCCATTTAATGTCAAGTATAATCAATGAATAACCAATGGATTCAAATACTATACAAATTACTACTGCTTGGAACCACACAGATCATTTCCTGAGCCCTTGTGAAAAAGAAAGCACACCTGGAAAAAAATGCTTATTATGGAAATAATACCCTTTAAAAGAACCTACTCAAATGTCCAGACACTGAACTGCAAATTATTTGCAATTAAATGAAAAGGTAGTACAATTTATTTTAAATTGTAATAGTTTATATTAAACATTTATATTAAACACATTTAACTGAACTTGAAGGTGATTTTTGACTCACTTCAGTACATTTTGTGTGTAATTTTATAATTCTATTGTTTTTGAAATACAGCAAGTATGGTAACTAAAATATACTTTTAGTAGAAATTACAAAAATACTTTTTTTATGTATGTTATTTCTATAGAGGGTTTGCACTTACGTCATGATTTGGTCAGTTACCCGGATGTGTTGCCATAAAAACGATACTCGGGTGTAAACAACAACATGAATTGCACGGTTAACATACTACTCAATACGTTGTTCTGCTAATTTATGCTGTCTAAACCATGGAAAAAAACGTGTGGAAGCTGCTAAATCATACAGAGAAGGACTTTGTAAGCAATAAAGTGTGCAATATTTTGACAAACTAAAGTAATAGGTGGTAAAGATACGTATGCAGTATTAAATAAGATATCAGTCTATTATTTCATCTACCTGACTGGAAATTATAAGAACAAACACAAACACTGTCAAGATTCTTGCTCTGGAAATCCTGGTTCAGTTTGGCCAACCACAACGCTTTTTGTTCCTCAGAAAGTTTTTTGCACTCTTCTCCTTGATTTGTTATATCTTTTGGCAGTCTATAGTACTCCAAATGCTTTTCCTGGTGAGACCGATTAGTACAGCCCAAAACATAACAATACTTGACCATTTTTAGCAACAATGATCAACAAAATATGTACTTTAATGTGTTGCTCAACACATCAAAATGAGTGTTTTTAGAAAATATACTTGTAAGATTTTAAGTACACTACATGTGCAAGGGAAACCTACTGAAAATAAGCAAACTGGCAACTCAAAAGTAGACAAACTCAGCAAGGTTATGTTTTAAAACCTAGTGATACTTAACATTTTAGGGCATCTTAGGCTGTTTTACTGTACAATGTCAACATTTTCTAAATATCATGAAACTGAATGGTTAAAATATTTATGTTCAGTGATATTAATGTAAAACTCCAGAGTAAATACCATAAAAAAATGTAACTCTGGCAATTTTACATTAATAAATGAATGCCCAAGAATGTTTATCTTAATCTTAAGTATCTTAATAGATTTTGAAACACAGCCATAACCTACAGAACGAAAAATAATCGACCCACACACCTTCGATGAGTTCTTTGACGGCTTGAGACTCCACAGTGTCCTGCTCTCCCTGGGACGAATCTTTGGTCTTGTCTTGTCTTCGCCGCTCTTGTCCCCTCGCTCAGCATCCTGCCGGTACCAGCGGTTCTTGTGGATCAACGGGATGACCAGCTCCTTCGGTTTCTCCACCGGTTTGGTTCTGTAGAAGTAAAAGACACAAGCGTTGGACCACATAATGAGATAATAAATAATCAGCGTCACACTCCTTGCAATTTGATTTTTTGCTAACCTAGCTAGCATTAGCCTTCAACTCACCCTTTTAGTTCTTTCCCTTCGACTTCAACTAAATAATCTCGCTCCTCCGCTTTCCCGGATTTAACCTTGCTCAATGTTTTACTAAAGCCGAAAGATATTGGAGCAGATTTCTTGCCCCCATCATCTTGGCTAATATTGATCTTCAGTGATTCACGGTCTTGATGCGGCTCCGGCGACGCCATGTTTGTTATGTGTTACAGTCGCTGGTAAATGTAGTTTTATTAAACCAACATCTTTCTACCTGGAAGGCTCAAAAGACTACAATTCCGATAATGCAACACGTTATCCACGACTATATTTCCTCTTTTTTAATTTTGTAAAAATCATTTATAGAAAATATAGAGTTTAACATTAACTAAGCATAAGGAATTATTTTATTATTTTGTAGCCAATATATTAATATATAAATAATGAATATAGTTCTACCTGTTTCAACTCACCTTGCAGTGACCCCTAATTTAGATGAACTTGGGGTGAAATTAGCTGTGGAAAATATAAATCCAAGCATATTTTTAGTAAAAATGTATTATTATACTTATAAATATAAATTAATATCGTAATAAAAATGAATATACACTACCAGTCAAAAGTTTTTGAACAGTAAGATTTTTAATGTTTTTTTTTAAATAATCTCTTCATCTTACCAAGCCTGCATTTATGTGATCCAAAGTACAGCAAACACAGTAACATTTTAAAATGTAATTTATTCATGTGATCTTAAAGCTGAATTTTTAGCATCATTACTTCAATCACATGATCCTTCAGAAATCATTCTAATATGCTGATTTGCTGCTCAAAACATTTGTCAACATTATTTTTATGTTGAAAACAGCTGAGTAGATTTTTTCATGTTTCTTTGATAAATAGAAAGATCAGAAGAACAACATGTCTTTATCAGCACTGTTGATCAATTTAAAGCATCCTTGCTAAATAAAAGGAAATAAAAAAAGGAAATAAAAATAAATTTAAAAATATATATACTGACTGCAAGCCTTTGAATAGTACAGTATATAATGTTACAAAAGGTTTTTTTTTAGATAAATGCTGATCTTTGGATCTTTCTATTCATCAAGGAATCCTGAAAAATGTACTCAACTGTTTTAAATATTGATAATAATAATAATAATAATAACAAAAATATTTTTTGAACAGCATATCGGAAGAATCATGTGACACTGAAGACTGGAGTAATGATGCTGAAAAGTTAGCTTTGATCACAGGAATAAATTACATTTTAGAATATATTAGTAAGCAGTTATAAATATAAATAGAACACAGTTATTTTAAATATATTTCAAAATTAAAAATTCAAATTTTTACTGCTTTTGGTTTACTTTATTTCAAATAAACACAGGCTTGGTGAGCAGAAGAGACTTTTGACTGGTAGTGTAAAACCAGCAAAAAGGCCAATCAAAGACCAGCAAACCGTCTTAGACAGGTTTGGGCCCTTTTTCACCATAGTAAAAAAAATTAAGTGCACTTTCACAGTTTCCCAACTCACTTCCCACCCAAATCGTCCCATTTCACCTGTCCACATTTCTCTCCCCTGACCTGAGGTGCTTTTAACAAAGCCGGCAAACTACCTGGTTCGTTTACACAGGGGGCGGTTCTTCCCTTTATATCTTTCCCTCCCCTCAGCGCCTCCAATATCGCTTCTTACTCTTATTACACTGTTCTTTCCTTATTGCCCGCGCCTGGGAATACTGAAGCGTGCGCTGGATGCGATCTGGACCGGTGACACGCATCGTTTCCCGCAGCATGCCTTCACGGACATCCGTGACACTGTCCTCCGGTTCATAATCGATACTGTCGCCGTGTTCTGCTTATTGAGCGCTGCGAGAAGACAAACTCAGCATAACCGCTGCAATGTAACGGATCAGCGCATTTATTCAGAAAGTCAAAACAATTACGCGGATTAAAACGCCTCAGGACGCGATGAAGAGAAAGCGATAACTATGAAGGTAAGATTTGGGCTCTGTCATTGATTGTTCAGTAGACGTGTTGCTGTGTGGAAATCACTCACGGTGCTGCCGATGTCAGGACAATTCAAAAAAGCTATTCAGTCTGTTCAGGACGCAGCCTAAGTTATCTCTGGCCTGAAAGCCACAATCCAATGACAGTGGCTGTTGTTTTGGAGTGTCTACAACCAAGTGGAAACGCGCTGTCCGATGTGCGGTTTTTTTCAGCCTGTGGTTTTTTTCCTCGCAGATCATCACGGGTCCCGTTCCCAGCTCAACACACACTGTCCACATACGCGTCCGGAGCGCAGCTCATCTCATTCACACAGTGCTCTCTCTACACAGCAGCCATTTAGAAGTCGTGTAAAGTTATAAACCTCGCAGCATCCGTACGAATAATTAACATTTAGGAATTATTTTTTGGAATTTGACCGTCTGGGTCAAATCTAGTCTTTATCAATGTATATAGACGCGTTTAAACGGATGATTTTCGAACGGCTGAATTGTTTGAAAAGAATGTGTGTGTGTCAGCGACAGTGCAGGTGAGTGTTTTCTGCAAAATATCCGTGTTGTCTGAATGTTTGGACTGTAAATGTGGGTGTGGGAGAGACGAGAGATAGAAAGATGCGTTGAGTTTGGTGGTTGCCAAATACAACAGTTTATGCTACATTGTAAGCTAGTTCTGAGTCATATTTACTTATTTTTTTCAAACTCTATCTATCTATCTATCTATCTATCTATCTATCTATCTATCTATCTATCAATCATGTTTTTATATTTAGACTGTCAAGTCATCTGTTCACCTTGACAAATGTTCCTTGATGAGTTTCTTGTTTTATTTTAGTTTAGTTTTATTTTATCTCTAGATAATTGCTTCTTTATGAAGAAAACATATAGCCATTGTTTGTACAAATTTGTTTGATAAATGTAGACTTAATTTTCGTACTTAATATACTATTTATTTATTTATTTATTTAAAATAGTATCATATTTTTTATAAATGATTATTTATAGTTTTATATCAATTTACATGTCATTAACAGTTATTAAGTTAAAATGAACAGTTATTTATTTTATAAATTATAAAATAGCTTATTATACAAAGTAGGTTTATTATTATTGTTGTTGTTATTATTATTATTATAAGGTTTGAATCCAATTAATCAGACAATAAAAAAGCATATACTAAGTATAATAAACTGTTTATATCCTTAAATGATGGTTAATGATATGTTAATTAATCTGTTGTTAATATATATATATATATATATATATATATATATATACAATATTTAAATAAATTTAAATAAATCATTTCTTTGTATTTCAATAATACATTTATAATACATTTATAATTTAATAATGATTTGTTAATTAATCATGTTTATAGTATTTAAATAATACATGTATTTGTATTTCAATAATATATTTATAATTCAATGATGATATGTTAATCATATGTTTATAGTATTTAAATAATTAATTTATTTGTATTTCAATAATATATTTATATAAATTCAATAATGATATGTTAATTAATCTGATGTTTATATATATATTAATAATGAACATATTATTGAATTGTTATGAATGTATTATTGAAATACAAATAATTTCAAATTATATATTTATTTGTATATCAATAATGCATTTATAATAATTCAATAATATGTTAATTAATTAATCTTATGTTTATAATGTTATGTTAATGTTATCTAATATATATATATATATATATATAATTTATAATGTATTATATATATATATAATCTATATATAATATATAATTTATAATATATTTATATATATAATCTTTATCATTTATTTGTATTTCAATAATACATTTATAATAATTAAATAATGATATGTTAATTAATTAATAAATCCTTATGTTAATAATATATATAAAATATATTTGTATTTCAATAATTAATTTATAATAATTCAATAATTTATTTAGTATACTAATTTACCTTCATCTGCTTATAGATGAATCCATACATGTACAAGCTGAATGTCTTTAGCTTGTTTATTTGTTTTCACATGTTAAATTTATTGTTGATGCTGTAAATCTGTTAGTTTGTGGTTTAACATCAGCTTGATGCATGTCTTTGTATTTCATCAGGTTTGAGTGACTCTTTGTGCATGTGTGAATATGTTTATATAACTTTGAATCGCAGTCATTTGTATGAGAATGGTGTACGTGCCAAAGAAACAGGCAGGAAGAGAGATGCTGAGTTGTTGAGGTGTGTGTGTTTGGGTGTGTCTGTCCTGATGTGCTACTGAAATAATGAATGTTGTGACCCAGACTTCACAACAGTGCATTGCTGAAGGCTCAGGGAGCAGTCAAGGTTATCCAACAGTTATGAATCATTCATTAATATGAGAAAGAGAGAGACAGAAGTCTGAAGAAAGCAACAATTGCAATATTCCCCAACCCGAACCCCTGAGAAACACTCACTTCACACTACGTGCTGTGTTTGTGTGTGAACATATGGTTGTGTGTGTTTACCAATGCTAGCCTCTCCTCACCTTCTCAATTTCAGCTAAATTATCAATCCAACTTCTGGCCAATTACTTATAATCGTCTTATTGAAGCTGTGTGGATGTTGCTTCGTTTGAGTTCATCTGATAGCTGTGTGTCTGCTAATGAGATGATTCTGATCCTCTGTGCAGAGCATGTATTGTGCGCGGTTGTTAATTGTGTGATTATATGCACAGTCCACACCTCACTTCATGCATATTCAAGGTGATGTGTAGAAGGTGTGGTTGAAGGAGAGAGATGTGAGGATGCTGCAGTTTACCCTTGCTGTGTAGGACAGCACTGCAAGACAATTCTGCTTCTCTGAGCTCACTGTTTGCATTACAAGACCATCACAATCTGTTAATCTGTTTCAGCATATTCAGTCTCAGATGTGTAATGAAGCCGACATCAGTCATATTATGTTAGAAACTGTGAAGGTCATTTGCAAAGTAAGTGATGTGTTGAAGTTGTAAATAAAGCAAAGGTTACTGAAATACATTTTCATACTATTTCAGTCTTTCTGCTTCAAAATTTCACATTTAATTCAGTTTGTTACTTGCCATTTCTTTGTAATTAATTGTCAAATTTATTAGCAATTTCTGAAGGATTTTTTTTTTACAGGTAGTTCATCCAGAAATGAAAATTCTGCCACCATGTTATAACCCTCATGTTATTATATGACTTGCTTTCTTCCATAAAACACAAATAGAGATACAACTAAACCATGCAGCAACCAGAGGCTGTTAAGTTTGCCAGTATCTTTTATTAATTCTTAGAAAAATAGTCATGTGGTGTGAACAAAAATAAATAAATAATGTCTGACGTCATGCGTCACCACTTACGTGTCCAAAAGCTCTATCAGATGCCACGAGAAAACAACAAATGGTGCAAATATACACTCGCAATTTGATATAATACTACCAAAAAAATTATAATCCTCCCCTTCAACTCCATACCGAAATCCCAGATAGCCAAACAATAAAAATATACATATAAATAAATAAATATAAAAATTATTTGTGTTTGGGACTCGGAGCATGGAGACTGTAGTGTACACTGTAAGTTTGAAAACGTTTAGCTTAAATGTTTAATATGAATAAACAGTGCTCATAAATGGCTGTTGAGATAGTATTCTAGGCTTGGATCTGGAAACAAAATTCGTTGGACGCATTACGTCACCACTTAGCAAGCGAATGAAGTCGAAATTACGAGAATAAAGTTGAAATATTTTGAGAATAAAGTCGTAAAATATTTTTTCCAAGAATACTGTCCCTGCGAGTATAAAACATATATGCTTTCTGCTAATAATGCCAACTTTTCCCGGTGTTACCACTACAGGCTAATTGCATGCTCAGGCTATACTCACAAAATATTCTAACTTTAATTGCTAAGATTTAATTCTCGTAGTTTTAACTTTATTCTCGAAACATTTTGACTTTATTCTCAAAACAATTCAACTTTATTCTCAAAACAATTCAACTTTATTCTCTAAATTTCAACTTCATTCTTGAAACATTTCGACTTTATTCTTGTAATTTCAACTTTATTCTCAAAATATTTTGACTTTACTCTCAAAATATTATGACTTTAATCTCGTAATTTTATCTTTTTTTTTAACGTGGCACTAAAATGCCATCATAGCAGACCCTCAATTCTCTTATAAATAAATAGAAATATTAGATTATTTGTCCTTTTAATGACAAGCCATGTTATTGAAACGTCATGTGGTGAGACTCTCTAAAAACTAAAAAAAAAAATTAAATAATAATTAATTTTTAAAATATCTTTATGTAATATTTTATTTTAATAATTGCATCACATTTTTAAATAATATAATAATTAAACAATTAATTATATGGTAACACTTTACAATAAGGTTCATTAGATAACATTAGTTAACTACATTAATTAACATGAACTAAGAATGAACAATACTTCTACAGGAATTATTAGTCTTAGTTCATGTTACTTTCAACATTTATGCATTGTTATGCACTGTATTTTTATTAACTAACATTAACAATGATTAATAAATAGTGTAAAAGATGTATTGTTCATTGTTTGTTCATGTTAGTTAATACATAGCTAATGTTAACAAATGACACCTTATTATAAAGTGTTACCAATAATATTAATAAATTAATAAAATTAATAATAACTAAGATGTGTACACTGACATGTATTTAAGGTGTAAAGAAAATATGTTACTACTTTTTATTTGGTTGTTACAACATGTGACAGTTATTGAATGCAGACCTTTCTTGAAAGTGGTATAAAGGCTTTGAATATCCTGTGAAACCCACATTAATAAAAAGAGTGCATTTATAATAACTTTGCACATTTGTTTTAAACTATAATTTTAACCCTTTAACTGTCACCGTCCCCCCTGTGGGATGCCTACGTTTACTTCACCATACTACAAATAAATCCTAATCTAATCATGACAAAAAATGTATGATATTTTACCACTGTTTTGTGTTACAAATTATGTAGGAAAAGTAATAGATTAATTTATGACAAGAGTGCACCTCAAAAATCTACATCATAACAGGAGTTCTGACCTTGTCACACTAAGACTTTCTTTGTTGCCCTTTTCCCTATCACGCAATGGAAATCTTAAAAAAAAATATATCAACTGAAAACTTAAAATCTCAAAATTCATCCTTTGACCATTTTAAACCATTTTAAACCATTTTAAAATCAGACATTGCATTACCATGGAAATTGTACATCATTCAATTGTACATTGTAAATCATATTACAAAATGTTTTCATTCATGAATTATAAAAATTTAACTTTGGTTAGTGCATTTTCATGTCTATGTTAAAGATAGTGTGGAGTGACAGTTAAAGGGTTAAATGATTTTTCTTTTTTTTTAATCATCATCACTCTTATTTATTGTCCCAACTGTCATTGGTTCATAATGACTTTAAAAATGAAAAATACTTTTTGTATCAACATGAGGGAGTAAATGATGACAAAATAATTATTTTTTGGGCACAATATGCCTATAAAGGGATAGTTCACCAAAAAATTAAAATTCTGTCATTAATTACTCACCCTTATGTCGTCTTTTGTTTTCTTTGGAACACAAATTAACATATTTATGATGAATGAAGGTTTTAATGGGTTTGGAACGACATAAGGGTGAGTAATTATTGACAGAATTTTCATTTTTGGGTGAACTATCCCTTTAACCTCATAAAATAATTGCACAAGACAGCATCCCCTTACTCCTAAGGGCAAAAAAGTATAGTAAAACTATCAAAGCGCACCAATCAATGAACCAAACTGTTTGAACACTTACATCTTGACTTGGGTCAGTGAAGTGTGGCGCAGTTGAGATTGTATTGTTCTTTATCTTCCCGCTATTTAACCTAAGAGTCAATACCTGGACCGTAGTACCTCTCGCTTCATTATCCACACCAAATGGACCTTGGCATGTCTGTTGCTTGGAACTACACAAATATAAATCTGAACGGTGATGGATCGGTCCCTGTTATATGGATATTGATAGCCGGTAGGACACGTGTGTGTCGCTGTAAAATTGTTACAAGAGAACCGCACACAGCCTTGAGCTGTAGGCTGCTCTGAGGAGGCGAGAGGGAGGGCTGCAGGGATCAATATCAAAGAGCAGGAGAAGAGCAAGGGATGGAGGACATGGTTGAGGAGGGAGAAACAGAGGGGTAAAGGACCGAAGAAGAATGAGGAGGCGGGGCAAAAAAGAGAAAAGGAGGCTGGTAGGGAGAGAGAGAGAGCTCAGAAGGGAGCGATGGAGGGTCACCTTCAGCGATGGCATCTGATTCAGCACAATCTTTCCCACTCGGGTTACTGCACTGTGACCTAGCCGAGCATGCTGGGACTATCTGAGGCCAAGCCTGTCTTATGGTTTCATTTTCCGTTTCTTTCTATCCCTCTGTCTGTTTCTCCTTTGACCTTTCGTCTATACAAACTCAATCACCTCCTTTTTTTGTCCTTGTGGTGCTTCTACACACAGCTCAGGATTTATGCTTTGTGATGGTTTTACTTTCTCCAGTATCATGTCATTGTCATCATCTAGCTTTAGAGTCTTTAGTCATGTCACAATATACCAAGACTGTTTTTTCTTGCGCTTGGGTCATTTTTCATCTCCCTTATGTTATGTCAACATCTTGGTTTCTGTCTCGCTCTATCTCTACAGACAATCACCACTCCCACACAAGCGTTTTGCTCCGTCATACTTTTGTTTTGGGTCTTTGCACATCATGCAGAGACAATTATGTGTTATCTCTGACAATAAAAGCCTTTCGACAAAGAAAAAAACACAATTAAAAGCTTTCAGGCATGTCGTTTCGCATTGTCATTTTTGATCTATGACTGAATCTTTGAAGTACTTTGCTGTATTTTTTTCAACGATTTTTGGGACGGATAATTTTTTGTAAAGAAACGTCAACTCTTTGTGTTTTTACACAATCGCTTTAGAGGCTTGAATTTTGACAGTGTAAACTAACATAAAAAATTATTTTTTAAATATTCACCCTTTTCTCATTTTTTAGTATTTTTATTTTAAATAAATGATGCTTTTACGGAGCAGGGAAGCATTAAATTAATTTAAGTAACAGTAAAAACATTTGTGACCCTAGACCACAAAACCAGTCATAAGGGTAATTTTTCTGAAATCACACCATCTGAAAGCTGAATAAATAAGCTTTCCATTGATGTATGGTTTGTTATTGTTTTTTGAAAATCTGTAATCTAAGGGTGAAAAAAATTAAAGATTAAGAAAATTGGCTTTAAAATTGTCCAAATGAAGTTCTTAGTCATGCATATTACTAATCAAAAATTAACTTTTGGTATATTTACGGTCGGAAATGTACAAAATATCTTCATTCATCAACATAATCTTTACTTAATATCCTAATGATTTTTGGCATAAAAGAAAAATAGATCATTTTGACCTATAAAATGTACAGTTGAGGTCAAAAGTGTACATCCCCCTTTCAGAATCTGCAAAATGTTAATTATTTTACCAAAATAAGAGGGATCATGCAAAATGCATGTTATTGTTTATTTAGTACTGACCTGATTAAGATATTTCACATAAAAGATGTAGTCCACAAGAGGAAATAATAGTTGAATTTATAAAAATGACCCTGTTTACACCCCAAAAGTTTACATCCTCTTGATTTTTAATACTGTGTAGGCTACACATCTCCATTCTGTTCAAAAGTTTTCACCCCCAGCTTAATGCATATTTTTTCCTTGTGGAGCATCAGTGAACATTTGAACCTTCTGTAATAGTTACATATGAGTCCCTCAGCTGTCCTTAGTGTGAAAAGATGGATCTCAAAATCATACAGTCATTGCTGGAAAGAGTTCAAATACACAAAAATGCTGAAAATCCAAAGAATTTGTGGGACCTGAAGGATTTTTTCTGAAGAACAGCAGGCAGTTTAACTGTTCAGGACAAACAAGGGACTCATGAACAACTATCACAAACAACAACAACAACAGCAAAAAACCCAGCTGTGGATCATTCTGTGTATCATGGACAATTAAGAATCGAGGGGATGTAAACTTTTGAACCGGGTCATTTTTATAAACCCAACTATTATTTTGTCTTGTGAACTATATGTAAACATCGTTTATGTGAAATATATTATTCAGGTAAGTACTAAATAAATCAACAATAACATGCATTTGCATTTTATATGATCCCTCTTAAAAATAATTAACATTTTGCAGATTCTGAAAGGGGGTGTAAACTTTTGACCTCAACTGTATTGTTGACTATTGCTACAAATATATCTGTGCTACTTATGACTGGTTTTGTGACACAGGGTCACATTTATAGTGTTACAATTTTTTTTTTTATTTCAAATAAATGCTGTTCTTTTGAATCCTGATTTTTCCCCCTTTTTTAACATTGATAATAATAAGAAATGTTTATTGAGCAGCAAATTAGAATGATCTCTGAAGAATCATGTGATACTGAAGACTGGAGTAATGATACTGAAAATTCAGCTTTTCTTCGCAGAAATAAATTACATTTTAAAATATATTAAAACAGAAACCAGTTATTTTAAATTGTAATAATATTTCAGAATATTACTATTTTTAATGTGTTTTAATTTCAAAAACATTTTTAAAAATTTACCAATTACTAATTTTTTAAGGGTAGGGTGTACATGATTTTATGTACCCTTATTAAATTTATAGTAGTGCATTTATTTCCTATCCTGATTGCACTAGGCTTCATGGGTATTAAGTCTGGGTGTGTGTGTATGTGTGTGGGCTATGTTTGGGTTTTGTGTTTGCTGTGTGTTTTTCAGCCCACTCCCATTTAATCTTTTATTTTTAAATCTGTCACGGCTGTCCATGTGTCTGCTACACTAGTGGCCCAGATTTGGGCAGGATTGAGCATCACAGAGTTTAATGCAGCTCGTGTCCGAGGGTGCGGGAAAGTGATTAGATGCAAGATGTGTTACTATCCAGACGTTCTCCAGTAGTCTATAGGCTGTGTGGATGCGCAGGTTCGTTTGGAGGTCGTTTGTAATTTAAGATTCACGGGCTGGCTGGCCTCCAGCAAGTGTCTCCGTGGAGGGTGATGTAAGATTAGGGTCAGAGCAGTCAAATACAGGTTAGGACAGAGAAAAGGTGACATAACTGCTCAAATGCAGGTTATTAAAAATATTAGACTATGCGGAAGCCTAAATTATTCTTCCTAGTAATGTGAAGTGAATGTATGAAGTGAAATTATTGTGATTAGTGAAAAATTCTAAGTAATCCATTCAGAAATCTAAATGCGTTTTGAATGTAACTGTAATCTGATTACCAATGAATTTAATTTAACTGAATACAATTATTCATATTTTGTATTTTAAATATGTAAAACAACCTGGTCTCATGACGAAAATGTACCTGTGGGAACGAAATACGTACCAATAAGTACATATCAATGCATTTTCCAACAAAAATGAACACTAGAGGCAGTAAAACACAAGCACTTGTAATCGTTTTCGTACACAGTTATGATTACAGCTACCTATGAGATTATGCTAGCAACACTGTATTTTTAATACTGTAAGGGTAGGTTTAAGGCTGTGGTACACTGAGGCTACGTCCACATTAATCCGGACACATTTGAAAACAGAGTTTTTGTTTTAAAACGCTCTCCATCCACACTAGCATTTTCAAGCGTTTTCCAAATGTTTCTCATCCACACTGAAACGTAGGAAAAAGTTAAATTCGCCATACTGCGAATGTGTAAAAACCCACTGAGATGATACAGACGGAAGAGACATAATAAGTTTTCACGCAATTCTTAGCAGAATCTTTTAATTTACGGAAATATCTCATCATTCACTAACGCATTCATGTCACGTGCTCTCATGTTTGATCTGAAAAGCAGCTGCCCTCCCGTTTAGCTGCAGGAGTCAGGATAGCAACTGTGAGTACATTTTCTGTCATCTTTTTAGGACTGTAATATGAAGACACAAATTTATCTTTAGCAGCAGTGTGAAAGTGTATAGCACATAGCCACAATTACCAGTATAAAGATGGATATCTATTGGTACAATATCCGTCACATGACTAAACATGCGTCATCATTTTCAAAAGCCTCCGTTTTCACAGTCCACACTACAATGCAAAAACGGTTTTCAAATTTGTCCACTTTGGAGAGCGTTTTCAAAAAGCTCAGTTTCCTTGACCAAAAACGTCATCTCAGTGTGGAATAAGGACAAAACGGAGAGAAAAAGAAGCGTTTTCAAACGAAAACGTATTAGTGTGGACATGGCCTGAATAAAATTTTCACCAGTTTCAACTTAAAAAGTTAAGTTCAGCAGCTGCCTTAAAATTTAAGTCATTTTAACTCATTACAACAAAATGAGTTTAAATGACTTGTACTTTTAGGTTGATTTAACTTGTCAGTTGAAATAACTTGTACTTTTAAGTTGATTTAACTTAAAATTTTAAGGCAGCTGATAAACTTTTTTAAGTTTTTAAAAGTTTTTAAGTTGAAACTGGTGAAAACTTTTTACATTGTAGGTGTACACGATTGGATAGCACAAACTGTCAGAACACCAGATGTAACGAGCTTGTTTGGTAGCTCAGCCGGCATGGAATTGAACTTTAGGATTTGGAATCCTTGGGTACGATTCCTGTGAAAAACATGACTAATGATGAAAAAGCTAAAGGTGAGAGATAAAAAAAACAAGCTAAAATGGCATGCTTGCGATTGCAAGTGGTGTCCTCCTGGGTCTCCTACCATAGGGTCCCTTTTCATTCAGATGGCAACGGATAGTGCGAGCTGACACTGTTGTGCTCTGTGTCTGCAGATCAGCTTGAATTTGTTTGAGATCACTGTCAGTACAACATAAACAAAAAGTCACTGAGTGGACCTTGTTTTATCATTTTACATTTGCCCTGAGGTTGACATATTGTACTAAAAAGTCAAGAATAAAAAAAATAAATTGTGAAAAAAAATTCACTGGTTATTTGCCCGAAAATGTGCCATTTTTGCTGTTGTAGCTTTAGGACTCTTAGCAAAATCTGCATTACATTGTAAAAGCTTCACAGAACTGTGCTAAAAAGTGGCACATAAATATTTAAAGGAAGTGTGATTTTTTTGTGCTACTAGTGTCACTTAGCATAATTACAAAAATAAAGCATATTTTTAAACAACCTTTGTAAACGCCCCTTACAATCATCAAGGCTTTACATTTTTTTTATCCTTATAATATCTTACTATTTTATCTGTGGCTTGACAGTAAAGCTTGCCTGAGTTTAGCTTGCTTCTTGAGAAGAAACTCTACAGGTTCAGCATCTCGTTTGGAACCCATATATTCCATCAAATTCCATCTTACCCATGTTTTACCCTGTTGTCTGTCCCTGCATATTTTAGCAAGTCTTTGAATTTTGACTTGCATATCTGTAGCTGAATCTGAGGGAATTTCTTTTCCTATGTAACCCATCAGCCATTGTCCCACACTGGCTAAACACCCTCTGGCTGAGCCTGCTACAATAACCACGCTCCAAACTCTCGCTATTGGTTGAGCTGGAAAGACTGACAGATCTACCCATATGCAAATGTAATAAATGTACCTACACTGTATAGACAAAAGTATTTGGACATTTACACTTGGGATGTGCCCGAATCCAAATACCGTGTTCGGAAAAGAAATGACTTGTACTATGGAACCACTAAAGGGAATAAATATGAGATGGAAAGAGCAAATATTTTTCAATGCTTTCTCTTGCAATTAATTTGTTATGGAATTATGCTGAATATAAATTGCAGGCATCAGGAAGCCGCTATTAATATGCAGGGCATTGAAATTGCTTTTGAATGCACGCTTGCTTTTTACTTCATTTTTGAGATTTGCGATCACACATGGTCTGTTTTCTATGGAGCGGCAGTACTTACCACACATTTTACAAGATTAGATGTTTGTCACTGGTGCTCAGGATCTGCAAATCATTTGCTATCATTCTATCAGTTATCTCTCCTTACACTGTTTATATAGTAAGTGAAATTTTATGTATTGCAATGTAACAGGCTAATGCTGGCAAGCAGCTAACCATTTCCCTTTAGTGGCGCCATAGAATGCATTATTCGTTTTCCGTACCTATTCGAATATGATCCTAAGTTAGACCAACAAACTTTAATGACATTATGCCTCCTTCATGATTTGCCCTCCACAGAGCAGGTTTCCACTGCTCGAGAGTCTAGTAGTGGTGTGCTTTCACCACTCCATCCAACTCTTGGCATTGTATTTGGTGATGTGAGGCTTGCATGCAGCTGCTTAGATATGGAAACTCATTTTTTGTGCTGATATTAATGCTAGTGGACATTTGGAAGTCTTCAGTTATTGAATAAGCAGAGTGTTGGTGACTTATATGCACCATGTGCCTCAGCACTCATGACCTTCTCTGTGACATTACGTGGTCAGACTTCATGGCTGAGTTGCTGCTGTTCCTAACCACTTCTATTTTTTAGAAAGCAGGGATAAATTTCATAAACTGACGTATTGCAAAGGTGGCATGACATCTTAACCTCTACCGTACAGGTAACATATATAGCAATATCACTTTTGATACAGTGCAATATATGTCTCATATATATATTTGGGAACGGACCGCTGTATATATTTTCATGGTGCTTGAGAGGCTCAGCGTTTACACATTTAAGGGAGATAAACTCATGAATCTTCTACAGTATATTATTTCCATACTCTTTTTACAAGTATGCTAAAGTGTAATTCTTTTTACAAGGGTAGTTGATGTCTGAATTTTGGGTGTCAAATGTAAAATTTATGTTTTTGAACCCTTGGAAAACAAGATATCAAGAAACCAATCAAAGCTTTATTAGACTGCTGGTCCCTCAGGATTCTGTGAAGGAAAGTAAATTCCCCTCTCAGTCATTGTGCAGAGTTGTCATGCTTACCAACACTAAAACAGCAAGGATAAGCAAACAAGATGGGGATAACTGAGTAAACTGATTCCTCACAGACAAACCTGCAAGGTGAAATGCTCAGCAATAATTCAAAGATTTGTTTCCTTTGTCTTCCTCTGTCTTCTTCACTTTGGTCCCCAGCCTGCATAACAATCAGTCCGCCCAAACACAGATGTGTACTTCACACTGAGTGATATTCCTATTAGAGCAAGGTGTTTCTCATACGAATGAGGTGCTTTTCCAGCTTTGACTGGAATAAATGTTCTAGACTGTTAAGCAGAAACTGTCCCTGCATGTTTATAAGATTAATCAGATAATACAGGTGCGGTATTCACCTTACAGCTCTTGTTTATTCTTGTTAAGATAGATGTTATGCGGCAGATAACTTACTGTTTCACCTACTGACACAAAGATGTTCTAATCTTCTGTCTTGTTGGACAGTTTTCCAGCTAATATGTATATTATATCGTTATGAACATAAATGTTTTTCAGAATTTAATGTAAGACATCTTCATTCTGTCTCAGTTGCTGACTATTTGTCTCTCATTTTCAAGCATTCTTTGTTATCTTTTGACTGATTGACTGTGGAATTAAATTAGACACTCTTGTAATTGAGTCATTTTGTTTACTCTCTTCTCTTTACTTTCATCATTTGGCCTCGTCTCTGTTGAGACTGCAGTTTATTGTAGGCGGGGCCTCTAAGGTTTGCAGAATGGCATTGACCGTTTTGTTAAGTGAAATAATGTTTATACCAAAATATACAGCTGTAATAATACAGGTGGTGAATAGAAAGTCAGAGGATGACTTGATGTTTATCATTAATGACCTTTAATTAAAAAATGTCTGACAAACTTGTTCAGACAAAGCATAGTGTTAACCATGCAAATACAAAACACCACACTAGAACTTGTGACACTAAAATAATACTGTAAACAAATATAAAATTATATAACTGATAAAAATTTTAAACACAACTATACATTGTATACATTGTATAGTATAAACTGATAATAATAATAATATTTATTATTATTATTATTATACTAATAAGAACAATATAAAACACACTAAGGATTAAAGGAGAACTCCACTTCCAGAACAACAATTTACAAATAATTTACTCACCCCCTTGTCATCCAAGATGTTCATGTTGTTCTTTCTGCAGTCATAAAGAAATTATGTTTTTTGAGGAAAACGTTTCAGCATTTTTCTCCATATAATGAACTGATATGGTGCCCCGATTTTGAACTTCCAAAATGCAGTTTAAATGCGGCTTCAAACGATCCCAAATGCGATTGTAAACGATCCCAGCCGAGAATGAAGGGTCTTGCGTGGAGAAGAATAATACAATTTATATACTTTTTAATGCCAAATGCTCATCTTGTCTTATTCTGCCTGGACTGTTTCTCTTCTGGTTCATGACAGTTAGGGTATGTCGAAAAACTCTTATCTCATGTTCTCCCTCAACTTCAAAATCTTTTTTTTTAAGGATGTTTGATCTTCTTTGCTTGTTCACTTTGCAAAGACTGGGTCTGATGTAGGTTGATTTTGAAATGATTTTTGAAGTTGAGGGAGAAAATACGATTGGAGTTTTTCGACATACCCTAACTGTCTTGAGCCAGAATACACAAAGAAAGGCAAGACAAGCGTTTGAGATTAAAAAGTATTTAAATTGGATTTTATTTTATTATTATTTTTTTTATGAAAATAACCGATCTTTTCGCTAGATAAAGACCCCTCTTCCTTGGCTGGGATCGTTTACAGTCGCATTTGTGATCGTTTGAAGCCGCATTTAAACTGCATTTGCACTTGAAAATTCAAAATCGGGGCACCATATCAGTCCATTATATGGAGAAAAATGCAGAAATGTTTTCCTCAAAAAACATAATTTCTTTACAACTAAACAAAGAGAGACATGAACATCTTGGATGACAAGGAGGTGAGTACAAAATATGTGAATCTTTGTTTTGGAAGTGGACTTCTCCTTTGAGCTGCTGAGTTCATGAATATTAATCGAGTTGTGTGCGTTCGCTTGAACTGATTTGCTGAAATCAGAACACGGACGATAATAGGTGAGCGCCAGCCAATAAGATTGTCGTTTGCGCATTAGTTCCGCCTACTACCGAAGAAACCAGCAGTTCTTAAAAGCTGAAGAATTTCAAAGGAGCTCCGTTATTTTGACCGGAAAATACGACAAAGAATATCTTTTACATGTAGCGTGTTAATTCAGCATGGTATGTAAAACTCTCTCACTCTCTTTGTGTGTGTGTGAGACAAAGCGACGACGAGTCGTGCACCTTCACAATAGAGTTTACGGTATGTCAAATACAGGTACACTGCACTGAGATGAATTGAAAAATAACGCAGATCGCTTGACAGAGAATGAAACTGAGAAGCGCTCAGTCATTGTTCGGCGAGTGAAAATATGTGTGTACTATACTTATACTTAGCGTCCAACTCACACACTGGCGAGTAAAATCGGAGAATTTATTAGCCAGTGGCTAATATTAGACATCCTTTAGTCGCCCAGAGTAAAGATTTAGTCGCATATGTGAATGATTTACTCGCAATGTAGAGAGTTATAAATATGACACTAAATTTGCACATCTAAAATAATTTTTCCAGTGCTAATTATCTTACAGTTAATCAATTAACAGGATTTTTATTTAGTTAGTTAGTTAGCATTGAATGATTTTGAATGATCTTAACAGATATTGTAAGGATACTATTATGACTATAATCCATTATGTTATTCACGTCCATCAATAACTTCTATTTTGACAGCTTTCAGTGCAGGTTTATTGTAGTGTTACTCAAGCCTCAAGTGTTACTAGCCACAAGTTTTCTAATTACATCATCATTAAATGTTATGAATCTTTGCTGATTTATCTCAGTTTTTCCCCCCCTCTGAGCGGCGTCTGAACTGATAAATCTCTTTATTGCTTTAGTCACCTTCTAATTAGTGTCACAAGCCTAGAGCTCCTGTTTATCTTCACTGGCCAAAGGAAGTTACTCATCTTTATTTTTTATCTTGCTCTGTCCTTTGGGTGTTAGTAATGAAAGTGCCTTGAAATGGCTTGCTGTTTCCATCTAACCCAGACTTACCTTCTACCATTTTAAGTTTGAATAAATAGTTCACCCAAAAATGAAAACGTGCTGAAATTTACTCACCCTCAGGTCATCCAAGATAGATGAGTTTGTTTCTTCATCTGAACAGATTAGGAGAAATTTAGCATTACATCACTTGCTCACTAATGGATCCTCTGCAGTGAATGGGTGCTGTCAGAATGAGAGTTTAAACAGCTGAAAAAACATCACTATAATGCACAAGTAATCCACATGACTTCAGTCTATCAGTTAATGGCTTGTGAAGCAAAAAGTTGTATGTTTGTGGTGAACAAATCCATTGGTGAGCAAGTGATGAAATGATACATTTCTGCATATCCTTTAAGGTAATAAACTCATCTACATCTACTGGCCTGAGGTTGAGTAAATTTGAAGCAAATTTTCATAATTGGGTGAACTATTTCTTTAATGCTTTCCTGCATTCCAAGGATGTTTTTCTTTGAACACCTACAATGTGACACTTAAACACTTCCAGTGATAATGAATTCAGCAGTCTCTAAAAAGTCAGTGGCCCAGGGTAAGGTCGGCTATAATAATGAATACAGAGATGAACATCCATTGTTCCACATTCAGCAGACACGCAGCACCCGATCACATGACTCTATACTAGTTTCATTGGCACACATGACGTATAGCCTATAGCATTAGTTATTCATGTTGTTATGAATGAGATGCCATGGGTGTTCCTGGAATAAAGATTGATCCAAAAATAGGTTTTATGAGGAAACAGATATATTTAGAAAGAAAACAACAATGGCGGTAGATGTGACAGATTGTTTTGCTCCGGGACTGTATGGAATTTCACTGGTGAGCCATCTTAGCAGAACAGAGGGGTGGATGTGAAAACGGATATGGGGTGGTCAGCTCTTTCCTGACCTTAAGGGTCAGCATTTTCAACACTACATGTAAAATATGCAGTATCTTCATAGAGCCACCAGCTTATCTAGTTTCCAGTTGAAACTGATGTAACAAAACAAGCAGAATATCTGCTATATGGGAAGTATAGTACATCTAAGCTAATAATGTTATAATCACATTGTTTGTAATTGTAAGATTAGGTGACACAAGTAAATTTGCCAGTATCATTAATGACAAATAATCAGAATTGAATGAAAATGAATGTACACATGTATGCATTAAATGTATTCATGACCCCTAGAGAAAGATCAAAATGCTCTTTATATTTGTAGCTATGACAAGGAGGCTTTTCATCTCCAGAGACACAGAGTTTCAACCTTTGAATATAGATGCAACTAATGCCGCTGAGCAAGGTTGACAGTCTAGAGCATGAAGATGTGTAGCTATATAACCAGAACCTCCGCTGTGTGTGTGTCTGACAGCACGAGTCGTCTCAAACCAACCAGACTTGACAGTTTGTCTCACACAAAGACACCTCTAGACATTTGGGTGTGTAACTAGGAATATATTTGCTTGATCTTGCCACATATATAACAAATAGATGGACAGCGTTGGGCTGTTTTCTATCTATCTATCTATCTATCTATCTATCTATCTATCTATCTATCTATCTGTCTGTCTGTCTATCTA